>NC_072733.1:162728677-162873254 GCF_026930045.1 Uloborus diversus | reverse complement strand
AGGTATTAACAGTATGCAGTAGAAGTAAGAAAAAAAAAACAATAACAAAAGAACTTCCATAATACTAATTCGGCATTAAATAATGCAAGACAAGAAACATAGCAGTCACAAAAAGGATCTGGAAAATTATGCTACAAAAACGCGAGAATCGTGATTTTTGCATTTTTTACTCAGGATGTATCAAGGAGCTGAATTTGGCACATCTTGGTAACAAAATACTCGCCTAATCAGAAACTAGGGGCCCAGCCTTTGGGGAGTCCCCGGCTCGAAATCAGTACAGTGCAAGTTTTATAAGAGTTTTAGGGGGAGGAGTCCAGGGTCGTGCATAGAGGGGAGAAGGGACACCTGTTGGCCGGGCCCGAGCTTAAATGGGGCCAATATTTTTAAACCTAGGGTTGAAAATATGGGTAAACAATATTGAGGGGCCCAAAAAAAGCATTTGTGACAGCCCCAAAATTTCTGTGCACGCCCCTGGAGGAGGAAGTGCACAGAAGTCAGTTCGGTAGACTTGAAAAGTCTAAGTTCGGTAGACTTGAAAAGTCTACCGAACTGACAAAGGGCCTGCTTTAACCCTGGACTGCCCTGGATTGAATTGGGAAAGAGATCAGGAAGTCCTAATTAAAGGTCTAAATTTCAAGTGTGCCTTGCAGCTAATGAGAACTGGAACTGCTTTTTCTGTATTTCTGCAAAATATTATAAATTTTGAATAATAGCAAAATTAAGAATTAAAAAAAACTTTGTCATTTTCCTTTTCTGACATTAAGAATTAAAAAAAAAAAAAAACCTTCTGTTTTACGGTACAAAAACATTTCGGGTTTCGGGGGGGGGGGGCCCGGGCCCGTCAGGCCCCCCCTCTGGATACGGCCCTGGCTCTGACTTAAGCACTAACTTACTGCTTAACATCCACATCCAAGCTTTGTCTTCAGTTTACGCACTATGTCTAAGGACTTTCGAGATAAATTTGCTTTATCTACAACTTTGTACTTTGTTATAAACACTGCATAAACCTAAGATTAAAACTACAATTTCTCAGAAAACGTAAATGGTTAACATTAATTACTCCTAGCGATTACTCCTAGCCCTTACTCCTTATGATTTAATACACAATATTTTGCTGAATTTTTGTGTAACTGTGAAATAACGTTTCAATACACGTTACTCGAATAAAATTTTACTACTTACTAGATGAACCCAAGCAAAACATTTGCATTATCCGAATTAACCATTATTCTATGTAACAGGGGTGTGGAGTCGGAGTCGGGCTGGTTTTGGGGTTAAGGAGTCAGAGTTGTTAGAAAACAGGCCGACTCCGGGCTTCTTTTTTTTATATTAATATTCACTGACTCTCCTTGCATTTTTATTTAAAAAAAAAAAAACTGACTACCAATTCGTTCGATTACGCGTATAAAGGCCTTGTAATGAGATAATAATTGTCATTGGCAACCAGCTGACTTGATTTTTTTTTTATCGAACTTTCTGCAATAGCTACCTGTGCCGACACCTAGTTCGCTTGTTTTTTAACTCTCCTTAACTAATAGCAACTGTAAGCTAGTGGTTTTGTTGCCTATCATTTTGAAAGTAATCACTTTCAAATAATAAAAATAATATTTTTTTACTTCTATCTAAGTTATAAAATAGTAAAAGCTGTGTATCCCTTGATCAAGTCGGATTCATAGCTATGGAGGAAACTTCTGAGGCTGTTCGGTAAATTCAAATAAGTGTTGGCGAGAACGCGTGAATCCAAAAGATCCGATAA
Organism: Uloborus diversus; assembly: GCF_026930045.1. Lineage (NCBI taxonomy): Eukaryota > Metazoa > Arthropoda > Arachnida > Araneae > Uloboridae > Uloborus > Uloborus diversus. The sequence goes on along the minus strand of NC_072733.1, from coordinate 162,871,498 downwards.
TATATATCTGTTTTTTTAAATTTAAGACTATATCTTTAAGTTTAGTTCGCACTAAAAAGTATTAAACAAAATAAGAATATAATTTCCTGGCTACAACACTCAATAATTGCAATTTATCTTAAAATCTTCACATTAAGGTTAATTCTGAAGCAGCCAATAAAATTAAAATTAAAAATTGAGCGAAGAAGATTATATAAGTGTAGAAAAAGCTATTCGCACAAAGAAGTATACGGCTGCATTTTGTGTAAAATTTGCCAAAGACGTATATGTACCCGTTCTCTCTCTCTCCGCAATACAGACCTTATTTTTCTTGAAATTTTATAGAGGAAATCTAATCTAAAATTTATTCGAGGAATTTTTCGGCGTTAAAATGTTAATGTTTTTTATAAACTCCGAAATTTACTTGGGGTGTCACCCCGGGGTAAGAGATCCTCCCCCCCCCCTCAAGAAAGGTTTCTTGACTTAACCAAGAAGCTTTTGTTCTATCAAGTTACAGCTTTCAAAAATTGAAAGTACAGTCGAGTTTCGACTTATGCGAGGGATGCGTCCCAAGACCCCTCGTGTTAGTCGAAATTCCGCGTTGCGGAAAAGAGTATGTGTACGAAATTAAAATAAACATACCAACATGGGCGGATTTATGGGGGGGCCAGAGGGGGGCAATGCCCCCCCCCCCCAGTTTTCGAGAGGATTTTATGTAGTAGCAACACATCTTCCAAAAATTAAAATATATATATATATTATTTTTTCTTTTTGAATAGTTTAGAAGGGCATGGATGGATTTATAGGGGAGGGAGGCATAGGGGGCAAGGCCCCCCCATCCCCAGTTTTGAAGGACTTTATATAGTAACAACACATCTTCCAAAATCTTAAATCAAAAAAATCATAACTTTTTCTTTTTTGAATAGTTCAATGAAAATGAAGAAAAAAGCAAATGCCCTTTTCTGATGAGAGAAATGAAAAGGGGGAAAAAAACGAACATTAAATACAAATCAATACAGCTGTCACTGAGGTGCTGAAAATGTGTCTAAATTTTCACTATTTTGAACTGAAACCATTTGGGCAAGTATATGAATGAAAATATAGGTCAAACGAGCTATACATTAAGCTGCAATACTTATAATAATTGACGATTTTATTTTAACAAATTAGAACCTAAAGCAAAAGGGAGAAAACTCCCCCCCCCCCCATTCGCGCTAACAGAATGACCTACTCGTTATTTATATCCGCATTTCAAGTATATTTGTGCATAATATTTATGTTCTTATTAGATTAATTGACCTTTGAGAAATTCTAAAAGACATAGTTTTTGTTCCCCTTCTCTCTCTCTCTCTTTTTAAAAGAGAGAGAGAGAAAGAAAATAAATACTACCGCAAACTGAATAAATTTCAGTTATCTGAGTGTTCTGATTAAATGAATCTTTTTACTTAGAGGGAGAGTACAATTTTACTTACTTTATAAATACTGTTTAAAAAATAAGGTAAGTCATAATCATCTAAGTGAGTCAGTCCTTGTCAATATTGAAATCTAAATAATTGAGTCATCAAAAGTTTTGGAAAAATTTGCTGAAATTTTATAAAAGTATATAAAAACCTCACAAAAATTGGTAAAATCGTAAAAATTCGTTAACCGTAAAAACTGACGAATTTTCGTAAAAATTACAAAAAATCAAGCAAAAATGTGCAGGTAAGAGTGAATTACAAACAGGAACGAATTTGCCCATACGATAAACAAGCTATTGCTTAGGGCCCCAGCTTTGAAGTAGGTCCCTAACTCCCCCCCCCCCCAAAAAAAAAAAATCATGATTCATTCCTTAAAAAGTGGAAATTGCTTGAAAAAACTAATTTCATTAAGTGCTTAAAAACACTTGAATATTTGGAAAAAATGTGGCAACAAACCTTAAATTTTAAAATTTCTAACAAATGGTAGAGGGGGAGGAATGCCAAAATATGTCAAAATCAGCTCCTTGCCACATCCTGTATTAAAAATGTAAAATTCATGGTTCTCACGTTTGTAACATATTATTTGAAATACATTTTTGTGACTCACATGTTTCATATCTTGCTATTTATTCAATCCCGAATGCAGTATTTTGGAAACTTTTGTATTGATTGCTTTTATCTTACTTCTTCTGCATATTGTCTATCTGTTTAGCACGGAAAAAAAATACACACTACTATTTCTTTTCGTTTTCTGCCTCACTTGCAACTGAAGAAAAATTGTTGACATGAGAAATCTATGGTTTCTATTTTCTTTTAAATTTAAAATAGCTATTTCTCACAAAGTTAGAACAGGGACTGTAAAAATTTACAATCAAGTACTAAAATATCAGAGACTGGAAAGTACAAATGAAGTGCGTTAAATAATTTTTATTTATTCTAGATTCCGTGAAAATAATTAGATAAGTATTTGAAAATCCTAAGCAAAGTGGGCTCCAATTCGCAACTCCAACGAACTATAGGGGGCACTGAAGTCACTGTCTAATGGCGGACTTAAAAACTAAACAAACGCACATGGTAACGAAGAAATAAGTGTTGTGATTTTTGTTCGTACGTATGATTTTTTCGCTTTATTCTTTTTAAATTAATTTTCAAAGTCTTGTGGATATTCTGGCCCACGTAAAAAGAAATGAGAATTCTAGAAGCATTACTAAACGTCAAAGATTAATGCAAACTACGTAGTCGTAGTTCTAAGCAGCTATTTCTACGATGTTGAATTCGATATTTATCAATTCTTGATAAAAACTAAATAATTGTGGCCTGACAAGAATAAAAATTAATGCTAGAAAATTCAATACGACATTACAAATTGTTATCGAAAGAAGATGATACTTTTTTGCCTTGCTTGGCTAGCGCTTATTGTTTTCCATTTGTAGCTGAGTTATTTCCTCTCGAATTCCCGAATCGGTTAATTTAAAAATTTTCTGTTTCGATTTTTCTAATTTCTGAGTTACGATTTAATTGTGTCATGTTATGCAAATCATCAACAAATTCTCACGGATATATGGTGGTAGTTTTCTTTTCAGTTGATTGACCATTATTTCTTTTCACTTATCGAATTCTGTAATCTTACTACCATTTTATTCCACTCATGATAAAAATTAAAAATGGTTTAACTAAAAACGCGAAATCTCGCCAAGGCTACTTTGCTCGCACTATACTAAAACTATAACCCTAAACAAATTTGGCGAAACCTTTCAGCTGAGGATAAAAGGAATAAAGTAAATTCTTTCTCGGTTATTCATTTTGTTCTACGATAATATATTCAAGAAAATATTTTGCATACTGTCCATTCCAACTAAATGCTGCTGTAAAATATGGTAAGTTTAATTAGTTTAAGATAAAAAAAACCCCATATTTCTTACAAATTCATACAAAACAATAAAAATTTTTACCTTGTATAACGTTATCCAAGTTTGTTAATCCAGAATTTTCGCTTTCACCAATTATTAAGGAAATAATGAAAACTAACATTATTTTGAGAAGCTCGAGAAATACTACTAAGGATCGAATTAATTTCTGTAGCTGAAAGCAAACTAAGACACATCGATTGCGTTAATAAATACTCAGAACAAACTGCCTGTGTTTACGTCAACAGACACACGTGGAACGCAACGTGGCAATGTTTTAGTTTCATTTGCAGTTTTTGTAAATCACCGCAAGGTAGCGTATTCGAGCGCTGAGTTCCGAATTACTTCTACTGCATATTGTTAATCTGTTTAGCCAGGGAAAAAAAATATGATGAACTACCTCTCTATTACTTTTCGTTTTCTGCACTACTTATAATTAAAAAAAGATTGTTGTAATGAGAAATCTGTAGTTTATTTTTTCTTTAAAACTTAAAATGGCTGTTTCTTACAAAGTTTGAACAATTACTGTACAACTGTATAATCTAGTTATCAATTTCTATGTCAATCCAACCTTTATAAGCCTTCAAAATGCAGAATTTTATATCCATTTTACAAAACATTTTCTGGGGGAGAAACTCCCGGCCCCTAAAATTGGAGATATTCTTTTTCTCCACTTAAAAGGGAGCCTTGCGTCACTCTCTTGATACCAGTTCCCTCTCATAAGGTCAATTCAAAAAGGACAGCATGAAAACACACATTAATGAAAACGACACACAAAAAAGTAAAGCATGAAATTATGCATCTCAGGAATCAGACAAAAACAGGGCAGGTGGGGGGGGGCAATAAAAATGTTGCTAAAAAAATCCTGTCCCCCCAGGAACTCAGTCATAAATCCGCCTATGCATACCAATTATTTTAGATACTTGTAAACACCATTTCTAACTGTTTCAAAACCATTCCTCAACTATGCATTGCTGTTTCGCATAAAGAACTAAATTTTAATTGTAAAGGGTGTCCCAAAATTAACGCAAGATTTGAATTTGCCGCCATTTTTGCAATAAATGGTTAACAACCCTGAAAAAAGAACAATTTGACAGCTGAGAGTTTAGGGTAATCAAAAATGGAGCATTATACGATACAATAACGCGCTTTCATTATTGAACAATTGTTTCAAAAATAATGAAAGTTGAGGCTGGTCAAGCAGTTTACTGTTATTGGCGCTCGGTTATCGCAACCCGGTAATGCACGGGTGGTTGTGGGCTTGTTGGCATAGACCTTTGAATTCAAATAACCCCATAAGAAGAAATTTAAAAATGTTAAATCACATGATCTAGGGTGCCAATTCTGATCACCGAAATGATAGAGTACGCGACCAGGAAATGCCTTATGCAGTAATTGAAATGTTTCACTCTCTCTAGCTGTTATGGTACAATAACACCCCATTTTTACTAACCCTGAACTATCAACTGTCAAATTGTTTCTTTTTTCATGGCTGCCAACAATTTTATGGAAAAAATGGTGGCAAATTCAAATCTTGCGTTAACTTTGGGACACCCTTTACTAAGAAAAAAAAACGACTTTATTCAATACCGTTACGATGCACAAAATCAATGATCCGTGGGAGAAAGAGACATAAAATAAAGCAGTACGGTACCTACAGTACGTAGTAACAATAAAATGCATTTATCTTCCTTTTTCTGCCAAAAATTTTCGCGTTGCGGGTGAGCAATTCGCGTTTACTGTAAAATTAGTTAATCCTGAAAAACTCGCGTTATAGCCGTTTCGCGTAAGTCGAATCGCGTTGGTAGCGCGAGTCGACTGCACGCGATTTGATCAACATATATTTGTTAAACATTAAAAGGGAGCAAATTATACCTTTTAAATTTTTAAAATGGGATTTTTTAGTAATCTCACTTTTAAAATCGCAACTATTGGAAAATTTAATTTTCAAATTGAATTTCTAAAGTTTTATGCATCTTAGGTTTACAATAAAATACAACGCAAAAATTTCATTAATAAGGAATGAATGTTTCAATCTATGTTAAGGAGTTTTCCCCCCCCTCCCGTGAGGGGGTAACCGAAAAAATAATTAAATAAATAAAGTCGGAGTCTGACGTTTCAAAATCCAGGAGTCGGATATTTTTCTTCCGACTCCGTAGCCCTGCTATATACGATCAAAATTCATTCTGTAAGATTTTTTAAAAATAAACTCTGTGCTAGTGTTTTGGATCCCCACCACCCCGTTTTCTAAACTAAAATGTCCCCCCTCCCCTCCCCCTTTTTGACCAATTCCTCAAAAACGGGGAACTTATTATTCGGTTAACACAGGGGTTCTCAAACTTTTTTGACTCACGGCATCTTTTGAAGAAATAGAACTGTCTCACGTCTCCTAGTCCTTCTCTTTTTTTCCCTTTGAAGTAAGTGGCTAAATGTGCCAAGTAAAGCTACCCTAAGGTTCAAACCTAATATATCTCTCCTTGATGATTGAATTGCTCCGTCTTTAGCATATTCATCAGATGACTCATGAAAAGAAAGAAAAGAATATCACCAAGTGAGAACTAAAGTTTCAATTATGTTTTTCCGCAGTTTTAGCAAAGAAAAGCGATTTCTGTCGTATTAAGGACGTGGATTCCAGTGGGAAAATCCTGGGCAAAGATTACTTCACGGATTATTGAAGGCAAAATCGTCAAAAAGTTCTATCAAGCTAAAACACATTGAAAGATTCTTTAAACCACATTCCAAAAACTCAAAAACATAGAAAGGAGAAAGATCAATCGTCATTTTCGGGGCAACTGATCATGCGCACAATTCGTGTAAAAATGTGCAGCATGTGCAGCACATGATCATATCATCCACCCGATTCTCCGGTATTATATTATGAGCATACTGGAGTGCTAAGCAGGCTAACCACTGCCTTAACTGCCAAGAATCTACTTTTTCAGGTTATCAAAGCACAGGAAAAAAAAATGACGAGGCACAGCGACATTTGTCTTTGCGAATTCGACAACTACATAAATTAGGCTACAAGAAAAAATAACCAACTTTTTTTATACTAGTAACCTAAAGTGAACGTAGTGAATGTAGAAAAAAACACAGCAAAATATGGTCAGATAGTTTTTATATCCCTATTCTGTAATTATTTTTGCCTGGTTATTAAAAACTGCTTGTTGATAACTCTTTATCTTCAGTTAGGATTTCTAATGACGATGAAGTCACGATCTAGCATCTAGCGAATATGCTACATCAAAAAATGGGGGAATGGCTTTATGTGATCTTATTTGGCAAACCCACATAAAATATACATTGATTACATGGACGCTTCGTGGCAGCTTCCGCGGCACCCTGCTTGAGAACCCCTGGTTACACGTCCTTTCCCTAACGATACTTTCCAGACTTTCCGAACTTTATCAGCTCCCGCCGTGTCGATCTATATGAAATTTCTCCCCCTTTCGGTTTTTCCCAATCACGTTTCCTTTGCGACATATTTTATAATTTTAAGGTGCCTATAACACTTAGAAAACTTTCTTTTGTTATTGAAATCAAAGATTATTATTATTTTTCCCCCAAAAAATCTAAGCTAAAAGATAAATAAATGTATAATATGCAAAGTTTCACAATCAGTTTAGATAAAAGTTATAAGGCAAAGAAAGTAACAGTTAGCTTTTGCGCACTAATGTACCGATATATTTCCATTTGAATTCATTTATAAGAATTATGCACTAAAAAAGTTTAAACTGGATTAAAGAAGGTAGACAGTAGAAATAAAACAAAAAATTGAAGTAATCGAAAATTAAAAACAAATTAAGAAAAACTTTAGTAGTAATCACACCTTAACAATTAGTCAGGTCAGCAAATATTCACCGTTTGTCTCACAAAGAAACCTGATTGTCCGTTTTCCACGAGAAGGCACTTGATTCCTTCTTCGTCACGTGGTATCCGATGATTTTATTCCGCTGTTTTCGGCAGAAGGTATATTCGGATCATAGCATTTTGTTGCAAAAGCAGCAGTTTTAAAAAATGTAAGATAACTAAAATGACAACAGGCAAGTGATGCAAAGGACACTAAGACTTTTTTGCACACTAAAATACACGCCCAAATTAAGGTTGTCTGTTTTGTCTCATTTACAAGCGCGTGGATATGTTTACACATCACCCCCGCGTAAAATCGAAATTTGCGTTAGAGGAGGCAGGGCTAAGTGCCTTCTCGTGAAAAACGGACAATGGTCGTAAAATTCAGAAATTTAAGGTATATCTATATTGAATGAGGTAAAATTAAGTAAGTGAGCAAATGTTGCTTTTCAGAGGTGAACGTAATACGAGGTTTTGTTCCGTGACATGCGAGATTTAAAACTCTGCTTTTTATGCTTCTATGCTTTTTAGACGCAGGACTTGAGTTGGTATGCCCAGAAAAAAACGATTCCGTATTGTGCTTATTCGGTTTCAAAGAAAAATTTTCCTAATGAGGAAAAAATCACATCCTGTTAGTAAAATTTGCTTTACCTTGTTTTCAAATTTATTCATTGAATTCCAAACAATAGAATTTAAGAGCTGTTTACTGCTTTATTTTGGCGAACAATGTTTTACTCACTAAACTACATTTTTAAATTACAAGGTTAAAATGTGACTTCAATATTTTTTTTTCCTTTTACAAAATATTCCTAATTTGTGAACCCTTTCTTATTTGAAGAAACCTGGTTACAATTTTTTTATTCTACTATAGTGAAAATCAGATACATAAACTAATGCTCCTAATTAAAAGTGTACCGCTTTTAATTTTGGCATGATACACAATGGGGATAATTAAGTAAAAAATTAAGAAATAAAATCAATACATTTGTGCTAAGGAAATCAATGCTATGCAACGTAAAAGAAGCACAAATTCTCAGTTATCTGTTTACACGTGTTTCGGGGTTATAAAAAACACTTTTTTCAAAGCAAGAAGAATAGAAGTTTAAGGATACTTTCGTTCCTAGCCTCAGTTGAAATAGTGGAGTAGCGCACCCCATATTGGGACTAAACCTAGCTGGTCACTCGATACCAACAACAACTATGATTTATTCGAAACCCTTTGCGTTTGGTCAAAAATTGTTTTGGAAGTTTTTTACAGTGTATTGATCAATTAACACCAGTGGCGTACTGGGCCGCCGGGATACCGGGAAAATTCCCGGTGCGCCGGTGGCATACTCTTTTTTTTTTTAAGGACTTTGTACTGGATATTGCGGCGCCAGAATAAGACGACTTGACATCATAAAACTACGTAATAGGATTTTTAAAATCAAAGTAACTCCCATTTATTGGTTTATTCAAAAACATTAATGTAAAATGTTTTTCTCGTTCCCATCCAAATCTACTTACTTCCTTCACCCCCCAAAAAAAATGGTGTCGGAATTTTCCCCTCTTTTTTCAAAATAAAAGTGATATACTTCATAGGATTTTTTTTTTAAACTATCAATTCACGAATCGTCAAAACAACAATAAGTAAACATTCAGCGCCGACTTGAATTCATTAGAAACTAATAAACCTTTAGATTAAAATTTTTGGGTAATTCCCGTGGTTCCAATATTTTTTAGAATCAAGGCGCCTACATCACATTTTGGACATCTAACCCTCCTACGGCGCCCTTCTCTCTATAACTCAGTAGCAAAGTAAATGTTTTAGTCCGGGGAGGGGGGATGGGCTGAGGTCGAAACTTTTTACTTCCTTTTACAAAAAAGGAAGTATTGTATTCGCGAAAAAATTTTCACTCAAAAATCGCCCTTAATTTCCATTTTGCTCACCCCCAAATGAATGTTGAGTTTTTTTTTCGATTCGACCACATGCGGAAAAGTGCCTAAGAATGTATAGACACGCGAAATATCCATTTTGACCATCACCGAGGTAATTACAACGACTTTTCTCGTGACGTCTGTATGTATGTTGCGTATGTGTGTATGTGCGTATGTATCTCGCATAACTCAAAAATGGTATGTCCTAGAAAGTTGAAATTTGGTACATAGACTCGTAGTGGGGTCTAGTTGTGCACCTCCCCTTTTGGTTGCTTTCGGATGTTCCTAAGGGGGTCTTTTGCACCTTTTTGGGGGGAAATCATTGTTAATTTCGATGTAAACTCAAGTGGCGTTATAATTTGTCGGACACTTGGCGATATATCGCCAGTCTTTTGGTCGCCAAGTTTTGTCGCCAACTTAGCGACAAATTTGGCGGAGTTTTTTTTTTTTGGTTTCAATTTGGCCATTGTTGGTGATATTTAGAGAATAAATATTGAATCACATTAAAATAGCGAATAATGGGGAAATGACATTAAATTGGAGTAAAAGGAAGTCATGTGATGCACACATCAGCTCGTTTTATTTCATCTTGATATCGCTTCCAGCGAAGCAAAAGAAAAAGCAAAAACTTCGGTTTCACTATAGTTTGCGGGCGGGGAGTGCGGCTGCAGCCTTACACACACACACACACACACACACACACACACACACACACACACACACATATAGCTCCTTCCCTATATTTTGCCATTAATGTAACTAATCATAACTAACAGGAAAAAAATGAACAAATTTGGTAAACAGCATTGCATAGTCCTTTAGTGTTATTCATGATTCAGGAGCTCTGCGGAATATTACAACCAGTTTCATATTTCGTTAATTATTGTGAAGTAATTAAAAATTTCGTGGCGCCGGCGCTGTGCTACCATGAAGACTTGATTTACCCCCCCCCCCTAAACAGTTTGGGAATCGAAATTACAGGTCTAATACTTGTGTTATAGAAGATAGTATATATACAGCGCCGATCCGAGTTTGGCATGCGACTGTGTAGGGCGCCGAGCACGAGGGGGGGGGGGGAGTGCCAAAGAAGGGCGAAATGAAATTTTTTAAATGTTCTTGAAACAATTTTTTTTCGAAGCTTGTTCGCATTGCACTTCCCTTCCCCCCCAAAAAATCTGAAAATATTAAAATATGCTTCATATTCTGAATTCAGGAACCGTACGTGATTAAAATGTGCTTTGTTTGAGGATTGTATTGAGTGGCTTAAGTTGGTGGTGCTACCAGAATTTTCTTCTGGGCAGGATTTTTTTATCATACAGTCATCCGTTAAGCATTGGTAGTAATAAGAGGGTTGTCGATCGCCTCGGGCCCCAAGATATGAAGGGCTTGCTGAATTGTATTTCATTTTTTTTCTTTAAATATTATTCTTTTTTTTTAACCAACACAATTGATTTAATTTCTTACTATTATGACAGACATAAAATTTCAAACTACATATTCAACTTTGTAAAAATTAATATAAAATATTAGGTAATTTTCCATTATGCGCTCCTTATTCTGTTAGAGTCTGGGAGGGTTGGGGCGCCAGAAAATATTCGCCCTGGGGCGCCGTCATCTCTTAAGGACGGTCCATCACCATGCATTATTACCATTGTCCTAAAAATGTCCAAGAATGCCTGAGCACAAATCGACTACCGCATCTTTAAAGTTTCTCATTAGGGTCGCAAACGCTTTGCATTTCAAACAAATTAAAATTATCAGGCTGGTAATTTAAAATTTCCTCATTGAAAAACCAAAGCGCTCAAATGGTTTGAGTGTAAAAAAGGAAAACTGGGGGAGCGTTTTCAACACTACCGTCATCAAAGATGGCCTAAAATTACGAACGTACTTAGGATTTAAATTTTAAAAAGCTTCCAGAAGAGCGCCCCCACTCAAACATTCGAGAAATGCCCCCACTCCATCATTGAAGATCGCCTAAAATTTCGGTTTTAGGACTTGAATTTCTAAAAGTTCCAGAGGTTCCCGACCCTCCCTTCCCTCTAATACACCAATGGGTGGTCGTCCTTTGGATTTCTGATTTTTTTTTTGAGACTTCTGAAGCTTTCTGAGAGGAGCCTCCGAACTGCCTAATATCATCGTCAGAGATAATCTACAATTCTTTTCTGGAATTTCAATTTTGGAAAATTTCCGAAGGAGAGCCTTCAAACGTCGTCGCCTGCTAACACTTCCAATGATCGTCTAAAAGCTGCAGTCTAGGAGCTAATCTCGAAAATTTTCTTGGGGAAACAATCTTCTCCCTCGCTCCAACATAATTAACGATTGTCTTAAATTTTGTTTTAAGGATTTGAATTTCAAAACGTTTCAGGGTAGAGCTTCAAAGAAACTCCTCTCCCTAACATCATTGAAAGTCAACTAAAATTGCGTTTTTAGAGCTTCCAATTCGGACAAAAATGCCCGTCCTCTTAACGTTAACCAAAGACAACCTACAATCGTGTTTTTAAGATTTCAATGTCAAAACATTGCCGGTCCTTCTAATGTTACCAAAGATAGACTACAGTTACGTTTTTACGAAAAATACGTGTTACGTTTAAAAAATCCCGAGGGGGGACCCCCGAAACTCTCCTCCCATAACATCACCGCAGATAGTCTAACTGCGTTTTTTACAGATACAATTTCGGGGGAGAGCTCAACCCCCTCTTTCTAATCCCCCGTCCGCAACGGTGGTAGGTCTATACCCACCACCCGGCGGCCAGGCGGGGGAAAATTGTTTGGTTTCATCGTAGGTAAACCCCTTGACTGGGGCGTAGTGTCGGCACTGTAGCCGGGACTCGGCCTGCGAAACTAGAGAGTAGAGACTCACCTTCCTGTCCCGCGAGAAGCACTTGCATGCATTCGCATGGTTGGTGAGGAGTTTCTGTCCCCCTCTTTCTTAAAAAAAATCACATATAATCAACAATTGCGTTTTAAAGTTTCAATTTCGAAATATGGTCGTGGAGCATCAACGAACATCTTCAGCCCGTAACATTACCAAAGCTAATCTAGAATGCACTTTTAAAACCCCAAATTAGAAAATTTTCCGGGGTGGACCCTCGAATATCTCCTTTCCATAATACAACCAAAATCGTCTAAAACTGTGTTTCAAGAGCCAAAGTTTCGAAAAAAAATTCCCCGGAGAGCCTCAGAACCCCCTTTTTTTTAATTTTAACGTTTCAATCCCGAAAATGGACGAGGGAGCCCCGCCTTTCCTCTTCTCCTCCTAACATGACCAAAATCGTTTAAAATGCATTTTGAAAACTACAAAATCATAAAAGTTCCGGGGAACAAGCCCTCACACCCCACACCTATTTTGAGTGAATATTATTCTCATGATTAGGTTCATATTGTCAATATTTAGATGTAGTAATGACCAGACTCTTAAACCAGAAGCTGAAGGACATTCTCTTTCTCTTAATTTTAAATACGTTTGAAACAATTAATGGGCCATCAATTTCATAGGGGAGGGGGGAGGCTTTTTACTATCGTTGACCCCTGAAAAAGGTAGCAACAGTAACAGTCCCACATTTAATAACATCTAAAACAGCGTTTCATGTCATCAATTAAAAAAAAAAACTTTGTGGAAAGCTTGCCCCTCCCACGTCCACGAGAATCCTGTCACAAATTTAGAGAACTTCGTCTAAAGTTTAATTTTTAGATGTTCGAACTTTTGATTTCGAAAAATTGCCGGAGAGGAGTAACCCGATCTCCATTTTTTCATTTTCAGGTTTATCAAAGATAGCCAAAAGTCTGGAAATTCCGTATTTAAGACTTCAATATCAAAAAATTTTCGAGGACAACCCCTCAAACGCACCGGTTTTCCCTTATTAAAGATCGTCTAAAATTTCGTATTTAAGACCTCAATTTTGAAAAAAATTCCCAGGGAAAGTCCCCAAAACCCATATTTTCACCTGAAGTTATCAAAGATGACAGACGTAAGCATATTTAGGATTTCAATTTTGAATAATTTCAGTGAGTGTGTCCCCGACTCTATCCTCCCCAAAATTATTAAAAAATAGTCATTCTTTTATTTTTTTTAGGACTCGAACTTCTAAATATTTTCATAGGAGAATGCCCAATCTTCATCCTTGAAGTCAACAAAGATAGTCTACAGTTACGTTAGGGCTTTAATTTAAAAAAAATCCGGAGGAAAAGATCTGAACAATTCACCTCCCCACATCATTAATTTCGTTTTTAGAACCTAGTATTCAAAAACACTCCGATGGAGAACCTCAGACCTCAGCATTGCTACAAAATTCTTAAAAACAGTCTGAGTTTTCGTTTTTAGGACTGCAATATCGGAAAACTTCCGAGGAGTTTTTCCGAACCCCAACCCTCCTAACTTCACCTACGATGGCTTACTATATTGCGCATTTGAGACTTATTTCGAAAAATTTCCATGAAGAGTCCCAAATCTTATCCTTCTACGTTCACTAACGTTATCTAAGATTTTCCCGCAATCGCGTTTTGGACTTCAGTTTCGAAAAACTTTCGGGTTGAGCATACCCCCTCCCCACAAATACCCAGAACACCCCTTTTTCTAATATCACCCAAGGAAGATAAAAAGAAAAGAAATCTCTCATTTCGACAAACTGGAGGGAGCGCAAAAGCTTCAGTCCTCATAAAGGGCTGAGAATTATATACTCCTCTAATAGGAAGTTCGTCAAGTTTAATTTGTTAGTTGAGCTTGGCGGATCGGGGGGGGGGGGGGGTTACGAAAATAGGAGAAGGCGCCGGTCAAGTGTTTTTTTCCCGGCACACATTATCGACCCAGTACGCCACTGAATGTACTAGTTGCTGAATCCGAGGTCTCCATCCTCGCTTTTCTAAAGTAAGTAATTTCATTTTTTCCGATAAATTTAAAAAACAAAAATCAAACATTAACATATTTTTGCTATGATTTAATTCATTTTACATTTATTTCTGGCTTGGGCAGGTAAACGGCAGCATCTGAAGAAATACGTTTGCGAGATATATTAAGAAGCGGGGTTTTTTGGAATCACTATCAGGGAAATGTTGGAATAAGACTTTTTTTTTTTTTTTTTTTTCAATGGAAAGCAATTGAACAAGCTAGTCAGCTAGTGCAATATCGTTCATAGTAGATGCAGGGATGTTTGTGATCCAAAGATTCCGTCAGTTTTGGGTTGCCGCTTCCAAAAATTTTGGGCTGACAACATTTTAAAACTGACAAATTATTTAAGAAAATGACAATTTTTTTTTCCCCAATTATTTTGTTTTTCAGATATGAACATTTATAGGGGGGGGGGGGGCGAGTTTCCTCTTTCCGAAATTTTACTTGGATCCACCACTATCACAACTATAGATGACGAAAATGAAAAATTTGCAAATACTGCCCTTTACCTGCTCACGGCAGAACTGATATCCTTTAAAATGGCCAAGACGAATCTTAATAGCTTGAGTGTTTTTCAAGCAATTCATTTTCACCTAAACTAATTTTATATTTCATTTGTTTTATTTTTGTTATTTTTTTTCAAAGTAATAATAATAATAAACTTTTGTTACTAATTAATTTACATAAGTTAAATTTTAATTTGGTATTGATATTTTTTAAAAATTAAAAATTTCAATTATATTTTACCGAACAGCTTTCATAGTGAAATGTGAAACTCAAAAATGCATATTCCAATCAAATTTAATGTGTGCACTACAGATGCATAAAAACCTGATAAAATAAACAAATTGGCTTTAGTCACTAAAATTTGCTCTTTAACATTGTATTATAGTATCTTAATTTATTGAAATGGGTAAAATACGTATATGAGATTTACAAAAAAAAAAAGAGTTGCTGGAACAAAATATAAAAGATTACTTACATCAGATTTGGGCAGTTCTCAAGAGGTGGGAGCAAACACAGACCTCAACTTTAAAGCTTTACACCAAATAACTTTCATTTTAGCTGACTCAAAAATTTTTGAGTTAAATAATAATACTGTATAGAAACAAGAGTTGACATAAATTATGGAAAAAATGCTCTTCAAATATCCTTTAAAAAATATTTTCTTTGCTAAAAGGGCAAAATTTTGGACTTTCAAAACGTTAACTGAGCAAATGTACCATCAAAATGATAATAATAATAATAATAATAATAAATAAATTATTTCCAAACGTTTTCAAGACCAAATTAAGGGTTATGAATCTCAAACTGAATATTTTTTTTGATAATATTTTCTACAAATTAAAGAATTGCAGACAGATTATTTATTGTGTAAGAAATTTTTAGAAAAAAAAAGGAAGTTGGAAGTTTCATGCATGTCCGAAAGTTACGATCTTGACAATGCTATTATTTGAATACTAAATATATGATTTATAATGTATTTATGCAGTATCTTTGAAGCAAAATCATTTTTCTTAAACATGTATGTGAGATGTCCAAATTGCGTTACGATCTAGACGCCGATAATTCTGTCCATTTATTCAATATTATAATATGATCTTCTGTCTTGTAACCTTAATAAAAAAGGCTATTATAATGATAATTTCTTTAATCCATTGGTATTTTGCACAATTAATACGTTATACATTAAAACAGTACATAAATAACAGTAGAAACTCAAGTTATGATCGTGACGAATAGTAAACAAAGGCGGCAAAAATCGCCAAGCAAACCCCGATTGGCGACAACCCACAGCGTACGATAAGCAAAGGGTTACCCGAGAGAAATCAGGTTTTCGTTAACAGCGTCGGTTTTGGCGACGTTATCACCTGCGCTGGCAAAATGGATTTTTTTTTTTTTTCGGATTCTACGAAACCATAAGACCAGTATATAAAGTCATTCATGTACTTCATAAATCCTCTATTTTCCATTGCAGAATTTAAAAATAGATAAAAATTTTCATTGAAAAAGTTCAAAAACTGAAATTTTCATTATGATGATGTCCAAAATCTGTTACCTACAGACCGATCACTAAATTTGCTATTTATTAATTTTTATAAATACTTTTTATGCTTGTGTATGATGTTCTAGGTGTACATGCTATGCAGTAAATGCAAAATTGATTTCAAATTCCAAAATTTTAAAAATTGCTCAAAAGCAACGTTTTTGTTCCCACCTTTTGAGAACTACCCATTTAAAATTTTAAAAAATATTTTTTTTCTCTAAACGTATGACAAGAAACTTCAAGTCAGACGGCTACCATTTTTTATTTAACTACGTACTTTGTGTTTTTCCACAAAAAATGAGTTTTAGCACAAATCCTCTCCCTGGAAAATTTGGAAATGACAGGCCTGAAGCTCTGGTATTCAATTTATAGTTATTTAAATGTTTCAATTTAGTTTAGTTAATTTTGACATTTGAGTATCTATTGATTTTTCCCCTCTCTTCTTAGAGTTATGGATTATTTGCTGCTGTCTAGACGAAAACAAAATCGGATTTGTAACGAAGAAATAAATGAAGAGTTAAATGAAATAGAAGCAAATGATATTGGAAGAGATTCGAATATTATTAGAGTTGGAGGTAGCATTCTAGATCAAGGGAATTTTAATGCCACAAATGATAAAGGGTTTCAAAAAAGAGGCAGCAAATGAAACTAGTATAGTTTTTCCTGGTATTGTAGAGCAAGGAAATAACCTTAATGCTTCGGACAAAAATGATGTTTCAGATAACAATGATTTTTCTGAAACTAGTGTCGAAGAGGAATCTAATACATTCGAAATATTTTCTGATGAATATGTTTCAAGTGATGATGACTTATCTGAGTCAGAAAATATTTCAGATTCCCCTCCTAAGTCATTAACAGAAATGTTACGTGAATGGTCTCTAACTTATAATATTACATTATCTGCATTGACTGCATTATTAAAAATACTTTTTGCTATTTTTCTTTTCTCCCCAAAGATGGTCGTACATTATTAAAAACACCAAGGGAGACTTTGTACTAGGAAAATAAATAATGGAGAAATCTGTTATTTTGGTGTTAAAGATGGATTGGCAAGTCTTCCCATTGATAAATTAAAATCTCCAATCGTAATACATTTTAATGTAGATGGCCTACCTCTCTACAAAAGCAACAAAAAGCAATTTTGGCCAATTTTGGGCTATACTCAGTATAGCAAGTTCCCTTTTGTCACTTCAATTTTTTTGGGTGAAAGCAAGCCAAACAGTTTGTCAGATTTTTTAACAGATTTTATTGAAGAAATGAGTGTATTGCTGCAAGAAGGTGTTATCCTGTTTGGGTAAAAAATTTGATGTAAAAATAGGAGCATTTGTCTGTGATGCACCTGCTAGATCCTTTTTAAAAGGGAGTAAACTCCATTCAGGATATAGCGCGTGTGAAAAATGCACAATAGAGGGCAAGCATTTCATGAATAGAATGTGTTTTCCCCACAGTGGGACAGCTACGTGGTGATCTTTCATTTCAATTAAAGTTTGATGAAGAACATCATGTAGCTGAATCTCCCCTTGAAATGTTATCTATTGGAATGGTAACCCAGTTTCCAATAGATTACATGCACACCGTATGTCTAGGTGTAACCAAAAGGTTACTACTTACTTGGTTAGAAGGTCCCTCAAAGAAACGTTTCACTGCCAATATCGTAAAAAAAATATCCTCATTATTAATAAATTTAAATAAGTTTACATGTTTTGATTTCAATCGAAAACCAAGGAGCCTTTTTGAAGTAAAATACTGGAAAGCCACCGAATTTAGAAGTTTTTTGTTGTATTCAGGACCAGTTGTGTTAAAAGATGTAATCCCTAAAGAGATGTATGATAATTTTATGATGCTTAGTTGTGCAATTAGAATTCTTATAAAGAAAAATTTTAACCATTTATATGATTATGCAGGTGAAGTATTGGGACATTTTGTTCGTCATTGTTGTAAGTTATATGGAGACCAGTTTTGTGTTTACAATGTCCATTATTTGTATCACCTACATCTGGATGCAAAAAGATTTGGACCTTTTAGATGATTTCAGTGCTTGGAAGTATGAAAATTATTTAGGTAAACTAAAAAAGTTCTTGAGGTCATCTAAAAATCCACTACAACAGATTCATCGAAGAATTTCAGAAATTAAAACTTTAAATCCAGAAGAGAACAGAACTAATTGTGTTGAAACATTGCCTAATAATATAAAAAGTTTTAGTTTCAGGTTTAACAATATGGAGTTTAAAACAAAAAAATTTTCAGATTCACACTGTATGCTATCAAATAATATGATTATTAAGATTTCTCACTTTTATAAATCTGCAGAATGTACATATTTGTTTGGAAACAATTATAAATTATCAGAAATTTTTTTCACCTATCCTTTTGAATCTTCTGTTGTAGATATCTATTTGGTTTCCAAACTATCAGATAAAATGTTAAGTTTTCCAGTTGAAAAAATCAAATCTAAATGTGTTTTATATCCATATAAAAGTAAATTTGTCTCATTACCTTTATCTTGTCATTTTTAGTTAGAACAGTACAAATTAAAGTTGTTTCTTATTTACTGTATGTTTTCAGCATCATTTCATTTATTCATTCAACCTTTTCCTTACTGATTCATTTGATCAAAAATATTTTTAACCGACTTCAAAAAAGAGGCGGTTATCAGTTCATACCGTATGTATGTTGTTTTTTTTTTTTTTTTTTTTGTCCACTCACAGCGGCTCACCTAGTGAACCGATTTTGATGATTCTTTTTTTAATGAATAGGGGATGGCTCAACTTAGGTCCCATTACTTTGTTTGACCATATTTGTCCTTTAGAAAAAAAGTTATGGGCAAAAATCAATAAATTTCATGCAATTTCCCTATTAAATGATTAAATTTAAAACCCATTGTTATGAAAGTTTGGTGCTATATGACAGTAACATTAATAGTAATTGTAGTGATAATTTTGAATGAAGGCTTCCCTGAAGCAAGCATCAAGTTTCTTCAGTGGGGCATTTTGATAATTGGGAGTCTGGCGCTGTCGTCTCATTTTTGGCATAAATAATTTGATTTTGCTGTTTTATAGTAACCCTATGTGAATTACCGAAATCTTCCCTTCTTCAGTGCTATAGCTCCATAGTGGGGTAAACCAAACCTGGAAGCGAAGTGATGCAGTGATTAGGATCTGTTTAGGTCTTTACAATGCTACCATTTGGTTTGCCTCAACTACACAGTAGTATTCTTATCGTTATCATCTATTCCAATAACAGATGATCAGGGCTAAGTAAGAAAATACAGGATTGCATAACAAGCAACTTGTATGCTGTGAAATGTAAATTAGTTAGGGAAAATGTAATACTTAAATAGTTATAACTAAATTAACTACACATGAATTCCAGAGAGGAACAAAGATAAGTTTTTAGTGCCAATTGCCTAAAGTTTAACACGTGCTTATAGTTTTTTTTTTTTTTTTTTTTTTTTTTTAAGTCTGGATCATTTTTATGAAAAAAATAAGGTGAAGTTTCGTGATGGTAACTTCTTACTACTTCTGAAATACCTGCATTTACACTAAAAAGAATGAAATAAAAAAATTTTGAAAAAAAAAAAAAAATAGAACCGACTTCAAAATTGCTCTAAAAAGTGAAAAATAATTTTATTCTTTAAACACCATCGATAATGCTTTTAAACATAATTTTTGAAGTTGGCGCAAAAACGATAGATAAAATCATTCACAGCCATAACTCAACTACAACTATAAATTCCCAAGCAGCACAGAGGCGTTCAAAGCTCGTTCTATAACACGTTCTGAGCACACCATTCGACACGTTCAAATTACGTTCTCTCAGAACGGTCTAAAAAGCGTCTATGTGTCTCATCGATCGATGTCGTATAACACGTGGAAATCTGGTGTTGTACCACCCCTTTTGCATCAACTTTGAACGTGGAATATTACGTTATGTTAAAGTGCTAGGAAGACGTTTCATTTTGGTGTTTACAACACGTAATTGAATATTTTGTTTTCACTGGTAAAATCTTCGCAATAATTATGTTTGTAACACTCCGAGCGGGTTTTTTTCACAAAAATTCAGTTGACATCAGATTTCTGCAAATTTCGCACAGAGGTCCTTTGATGCTCTAGGATTCACATGGATAGTTTTCACTCCCCTATGAAACCCCAAAAAGAAATTTCCCTTATACAAAAACCCAGTTTATGTTGTATCTTTGCCAAATTTGACAAATAAGACATTAGATGCTCAAGATTTAACACAGGAAGTTTTCGTCCACCCCTCTATGGGGGCGAAATCCCTATAGCTCATTTTCCTTTTTACTAATCGAGTTTACGTCGGATCTTTGCTAAATTTGGCTCATAGATCCTTTGATACTCATGAATTAACATAGGTGCTTTCGCCAACTCCAATGCGGGGGGGGGGGGCTTTCATAGAGGATTTTTCCTTGTACAAATTCAGTTTGCTTCGGATGTTTGCCTGTTTGGCTTATAGGTCTTTTGATGCTCAAGAACTTACAAAAGGTTTTCACCACTCCCTGGGGGGGGGGGGGAGGGAGAAATACCTCACAGAGGGTTTTCCTTCTTACAAAAATCTAGGGCCTGGTCTTTGCTAACTTTGCACATAGGTTCCTTTAATGCTCAAAAATTCAGATAGGGGAGTTTTCCCTCCCTGTGGGGACGGAAACCCACCAAAGAGAGTTTTTCCTCATACAAAAATCCAGTTTATGAATTGTCACAGAGATCCTTAGATGCTACAGAATTCACACAGGAGAGTTTTCTCCCCTCCCTCAGGGGACAAGAAACCCCATAGAAGTTTTTTTTCTCCCAGAGTGGGTTTTACTCTTTTAGAAATAGAGTTTTTGTCGGATCTTTGCTAAATTTGGCATAGGTTCTTAGGTGCTCAAGAATTCACAAAACGGAGTTCTCGCTCCCCTCTTACAAAGGGGTTTTTCTCGGACAAATCCAGTATACGACGGAGCTTTTCCAAATTTGGCACAAAGGTGCTTTGATGCTCGAGAATTCCCATACGGGAGCTCCCCCCCCCCCCCACTTCCCTATGGAGAGTAAAACCCTCAACCTTACATAAAAATCCAGTTTATGTCAAATTTTTGCCAAATTTGGTGCATTGAGAGCGGTCAGGGCCCTTTCAGCTCTATTACTAAATGCGTTCTTGAATTATAATGTTCTGTTTTTGGGCACTTTTTTATCCTAGATTTTTTTTTCCACCTATTGTTTACAATATCTGTAAAGTGTGTAGTGTATTCATTTTTGCCTGCATTCAACAGACATGAATAATAGATTTACAAGAATACCTATGAATTCATAGATTCTGATGAAATTACTATTTGTAAAGACTTTACTTCCCTGCAATGAAGCTTCTTAGCGCACTGGATAGCAGTGCTTCTTGCAGCCACAATACAGGTTCGCGGTTCGACTCTTGGGCTTAGGCAATGTGTATTACAACTGAACTTCAGTAGTGACTTCCCATGAATACGTGAATAGAGTTTGAAAAAAAAAAAAAAAAAAAAAAAAACGAGGTTGTTTTGAAAAAGTCAAACTAACCTGGATTTTTGATCGAATACCCGGGTCAATGATGAAAAATCCGGGCTTTTACAAAAATTATTTTAATTTTGATCACTATTTCAACATTGTTCAAACTACTACTTTGCTACCTTTACTTCAGAGAGCTATATATAATTTTTAATTATGCATTTATTTTTACTCAAATTTATCGCAAAATATGTCAAAATTGAAGAAAAAAAATGAATTTGAAAACCGTTTAACATGATCATTTAAGATGGATACAGATACTTTTATGCAGATTTATCATATTTTGAAAAAAGTACTCTTTGCTTTAGTTCAAAAATACATTTAGTAGCAACATATTTTTTTTTTTTTTTTAACTCATGAACAACGTTTCAAGATAAAGGAAACAGCATAAACCATAAACATGAATTATGCCATATATTTTAAATCCTTCGACATGAGAAGTTGGAAATAAAAATTTTAACTGTATTAAAATTAATAATTAGAATGTCACAAAATAATCTTACACATAATAATGCAGAATATGACATAAATATTCTGGTATAGTTATAAATTAAAGAATCTGGTGTAGTCATCACACAGGTTGGTGAATTTTATGTCATTACTAGTGGTACCCGCACGACTTTGCCCATGTAGAAAATTAAAAGGTCATTTGGTTCGCCTGTATATTTACAAATAATGGATGATGAATTTCTCGCCAATTTGCTATGTAAAATGGCTAGCCCATGTTAAGTTTCCACGTTATGATATTTTAATCATTAAAATGTTCTTAAAATTGGAATAGAAAAAGAACAAAATCCAATTTTGAAATTTCATGAAAATTGACCGAAAGGTTTAGGCGGGATCAGGCGTCACAGAGATCCAGATATCCAGACAGAGAGACTTTCAGCTTTTACTAGTAAAGATTGAACTTTTTCAATTTGCAACCTTTCCTTGATCTGCTGTTAAAAAAGATTCCCTGTAAGTTTATTAAAACATTTTTTTGCAACAATGAAAGAACAAAATGTTTGAAAGTGATTGAAATAGATACGTTTTGTTCATTTTGATTTCCTTAAAAAAAGTATGTTAATTATTTGGAACATCCATAAGCAGTTTTAATTTTTAATACATACTTTAGAAATTTGGATGAAGATTATAACTATACGATTAATATAGTTATAATCTTCAGTTTCTTGCTGAAGTAAATGTTGCAATATGCTGTAAATTTTGAAAAACCCCACGCTACCGAGATAGTAGGGTTTTTTCAACTGGGCTCAAGTGAAAAAACCCAGGTGGGTTAGTTCGAACTGAGCAAGGTTTGGTGAACCTTGTTCATGAATGAATTAAAATACATTCAATGAATAAAATAGGTATTTTAAATTACTTACAACTTTCAAATAATGTACGACTTTGATATGTATTCTACATACGAGTATATGGAGAGAGATATTTTCAAAAGAAAATAAAACAACATGTTAGCAAATTTATTAAAAATATCATGGGTCTAAAAATAGCTAGGAGGAAGTTTTTTGAAGCGCTTGCTTCTCTTTTTCCAGTTGGTCTGATAACTAACTTTTAGAATTTTGAAAAGTTTACTTTAATAAAATCTTTTTTAAAGTATTTGAAAAATATCTCAAATTTTCAATGACTTTCACCCTTTAAGCCAGTTTGCGGTACTAAACTTTCAGATTGATCATACGCAATATCATACTTCTTTTTGCCATCGCTATTCAATTTGCTGTTTGATTAGCACATTGTTTTATTTTGAGTTTATATGTTTGTTAGGATTAATTCAGAATAAAATTTTGTGATGATACAGCAAATTAAATAGTTATGGCAACAAAAAAAAATCATATTCCGAACTCTACAATTGGACAATATACTTCGAAATAGCCCTTAGAAATTTTTTTGTTGAAACCCTTAGTTTCCTGCTCCCCCCCCCCCTTTTTTTTCTCTTTAAAATGCAAGTAGGGGAATATGGGGTACAGGAAAACGGTTAAGATCACTGAGTTTTTACAAAATGAACAAATTGGTGATTTGTTTTGAAAATTATAGTACATAAAGAAAGAACGTTGTATTTTATAATAAAACTGTCATTAAAACAGTATTTGTCACTTCTGGCAGTAAATTTGTGATTTTAAAAGAAAAGTGGAAAATTTTCACCTTTTTTTTCATAGGGCAAAGTGAAAGATAAAATATTTTCCTAACAAATTATTTTCTATTCGATTATAAAAAAATATTTTTGATCAAATAACTTCGTTAAAAAAATCAGGATTGCTAAAGCGAATAATTAAATAGATTAATTAATGTATGAAGAAAAGTAACTAAATAAAAGTGTGAATTAATAAGAAAATAAGTGAATGAATGAATAAATAATCGAATTACTAAATGAAGTAATGCAAATGAATTTATTAACAAATGAATACGTTAGTGATTCAGTAAAGGATAGAGCGACTAAACGAAATAAACTATTTCACTTTGCTCCATCTACTTTGCCCAGCATGTACTTGCCTAATTGTAAAACAATATTCAAAATACAAATAAGCTAAATTTTAACTAATAAATACTGCACTGAATATCAGAAGGTCTCAATTAATATGCTAAATGTTAATTAGAACTTTATCATTTTAGAACAACAAAAATAATTTGTTATTTGCTACAAAGTATTACAATACGAGTATCAATGTTTAAAAATTGAATGTATTACCTTCTGTTTTTATCTCCGGTGGTTTTTTTTCCTGATTTTAAAAGACAACATGTGCTATTATATAATTAAAATTACACCAGATATGTGGCGGTAAAAACCAGAGTAAATTACTTCACCATTTTATTTTGCCCCCCTATTTCACTTTACCCCACATTCCTCTACGTTTCTTAGACCTCAGAAATAACTCATGAATTATATTCTTATACTCGTTACTAAATAAAATCAGAATAACATATTTACAGAAAAATGAATTAAGAAACTCATAAAAGTCAATACAAAATTTAATTATCAAAATATCCTTTATTTTACAAGATACATTTTTACACACATTTTAGGAACAACCAAAAAGGAATTTTAAAAATCATATCCATCCCGTTTATGGCTTTTATTGCCTAAAACTAAAATTAAAGTAAGAAGACAAAATTCCCAATTAATCCGCATATATATAATAGCCAATGATCGAGTAACGCTCCCGATGTTATCAACAATGAAACTCACGCCACGGAAAATGATGTAATGCTCTTTTAAGATTTTTTAAAAAATAATCATATTGATAAATTGCTAAATATTGATCAAGTATGAAGGAAAGAAAAAAAAACCTGAAAGAGGGTTCGAGTTTTTAGTTCTGATCAGAGAAATACGATAGATTATAAATCACAAAAACTTAACGCATTAAAAATAACAATTAATGCAGTAATATACCCGTAAATTATTCCCTGAATGGTTATTTTTTACCTCAAAACATTTCTACGATTCGACAACCAAAATGGTAGAATAATACGCAGATTTTTTTTTTTAATTTTTCAAAATAATAATTTTATTTTCCTACCTATCTGTTTAAAATTCCATAATTTGTTGATTTTTACTGTCCGTTGAAGCATGAGCGGGGGGAAATTCCAAGCGGCAGGTGATAGCATTAACATCAGACAAATCTGCAACATATGGCTACTCGCCATTTTGTTTTGCTTTAGAATAGAATGAATTAAATTTTACTCAATGAATCTTATTTTTGTAACCATGACTCTTTTGAGATAAATCTATCTTTTTAAAATACTATTTCAACGAGGAACTTTTTCTGTTAATCAAATTATTTGTAATGAATATTTTTTAAAACAGAATAAGCTTTTTTTTTTCCAGAATGCTCAAAGGTCAGAAAAACGGATAAAATTCAGTACATATAAAAGAGACCACCCATCTCCAAATTTTAACAAATTTATAAAATAAAATTATACTTGCGTATAAAATTTACATGTTGAAGATTTTAAAAAAAAGTTATAATAATTGCCACGGAATTTGATAAATAGAACTGAGAAGATCGCTAGCTTTTTTCGGCATAGGCCTAACCTATAACAATAATTACAATTTAGCTAGGATTTTTACCCCAACTTAATTTAACTCGATTACTTACTTTTGACAAAAGTTAATCCATTACTGTGTTCTTTAATCTTCAAAGAAACATCCAATTTTGCAGAATTTTATGTATTCGAACGAAGAGAAGATCCAAAGGAAACTTCTAGCTCATTATACTATTCCGAGGTAAACACAGATAGAGGGCGCTCGAATTAGGTGGCATTAGCACTAAAATTGAACGGTTAAATTAACACCGGTTTGATGCCGTCAAATATTACGTTATATTAGCACGGGAACGGCACCGTGATAATATTACTGTTTTTGTACGTCGAATATAACGCACAAGTAACACTTAACACCGTCATTTGACCAATAACACGATTTCTGTACCAATTTTGAACGTTCTGGTGCTACTGGGGTTTAACCAGGCCCAGTTTCTTCACTATCACATGCACGATGCATTGATGACAGCATATTTGAATAACGATACAAATCTTTCATTCGTAACTTTGGATGCTTTTCTGAAAAAAATATGAACGAAGCATGGTTACACTGGATTTTAAGTTTTGTTTTTGCACCAACTTCAAAAATTATGTTTAAAAGCATTATCAATGGTGTTTAAAGAATAAAATTATTTTTCACTTTTTAGAGCAATTTTGAAGTCGGTTCTATTTTTTTTTTTTTTTCAAAATTTTTTTATTTATAATCAAATCACAAAAATATTTCAGTTTTCACTTTGCCCCAAGAAAAAATAAAGTTAATTTTCCACTTTTGCAATAAAGTATTTCCTTAGTTCCCCGGTTTTCTTTCCTTATATACTGCAATTTTTAAAACAAATTTTCAATTTGTTCATTTTGAAAAAGCTCAATCATCGATTGTCTTTGAACAAAGTGTATTTCATGTATTCCACCAGAAAATTCAGTTTAACCTTGTGTATTTTGTCTGTTGATTATATCATTCCTAGTCTTTAGCTTCAGTGAAAATCATTCAAGTTAAGTAGATTTATTTTTTACTTTCTCTTGATTACATTGTCAAAGCGAAAATCCCCTAATGTTGCAGATCAAGTTGGATTACGAAATAATCAGGATGTACAAAGGCGCAAAAATGTCATTTCTGGTAAATTTAGTATTTTCACAAGCTGAGTGCCTGTTATTATAAGAAATCAAAAAGCTGTTATAAAAATATTGAAACTTACAGAAAACTTTCACTCAAAAACATGAAACAGCATTACAGCTCATTTTTTAGAAACTATGCAGTGAGTACGCAGTAAATGTTTCACATTTAATTTTTTAGTTATTAACTTTTATTTAACCTGATGATGATTAACTAAGATCATTTCTACATATCGAAATTTATCATATGTATCAAATTGTTTTTCCAGCAATTTGCTTCTTCGATACATGGAGGTCCAACTATTTCAAATGTTATATTACTGCAGAAATTAAAATACTGTGAAATTTATTATCCAAGTGTTTCCTGTTATAGAATCACCTTTTAATTCATTTGTAAAATGAGACCTTTATTTTCAGCTGCATATCAAAAAAAAAACAAAAACAACTCTGGGTATAGTAGTACTACACTCTACTAGAAGTATCAATTGCGATACTAAATGATATGCTCTTGATTTTGCTTATAAATGGTGACCAAAAGGTTTTTGTTTTATGGGGGTTCTGGAGAAATGTTTCAAATTCCACTCTTATTTTAGATCACTAGTTGTATATAATCTGTACTTGAGAGGCCAATTAGGTAGCATTTCTGTTAATGACTCCTTTAAGGTTTTGTATTTTAGTTTCTTAAAAATATATTCAGCACTTTTCATACCTTCAGGATGCAATAAATAATCTATGTAAAAGTTTGGTTGTTATTTCAATTTTATGTAACGCATAATACTATTTATTTTTCAGCACTATAAACTCAAAAATATTCTGGATATTTAATACAAATGAAAAAGTATTTTAAAACTATGTTTCATGCTTTTCAAAGTTTGCTTTGATTCAAAAAGCATACTCAGTGAATAAAATAATATGTCTTGCCTGGAAATGATATCTTTAGACAGTTAAAAAAAAAGTCCAAAACTTAAGTTACGAAACGTTTTGTATATTAAGCTTTTTGAATGCATCTTCATGTTCTTATAATATTTGTTCTCAACCTAGCTCTTAAAGGAGGATCAAATATAAGTAAGTAATGTGATATAATGCATATCATAATGATATACGTTCTGGTAAAGTATGTACTCAGAGAGGGGGAATCTGCAGGCCCGGAGTTTTTAAAATGAGTGGTTAAATGGTTAAATGTATGTAGGGACGTAGGAGTAAATAATTTAGAGGGGAACCCCAAAATTTCTGTGCACGTTCAATGTCCATGTATGTACTGTATTACAGGGCTGATAGTTCTGATAATTTTAATTTTTAGATGTATCATGTAGTGGAGTTCAAAGCAACCCAAGAAGTAGAGGTTGTGCCATCCAATTGGGTTTTAAACAAAGAGGAATGTTTATGGCCAGACTCAGCACCAGCCTGGAAAGTGTCGAACATGGTCCATCATCGAGCAGAAACCAATAAAGATTTTACGAAATATGATATGAGGTCATTGGGTACATTTTGTAAGTTAATTTTGAAAATTTTCAGTTCTCTTAAGGCACATTTTGTAGATACACCTTGAAAGTCAATAATTTCAACCGTGATGATTTTAAGTAATTTTGTATTAACCAACCAAATTTTAGGCATTAATCGTAACATTTAATAGCTGTTTTTTTTATGCTTATATCCTAAAGTTAAGAAAAAGGGACATTTGAAACTGGCTTAATGGTTTCCTGTTTGCCAGAAAATTCATATCGTTATCTCACAAAGTTGAAAGTCCTTTTAATTTTGAGAATTTTTTTAAAAATTATTACTTTTATTCAATTTTTTAGAGGCTGAAAGAAGATTATTGAGTTTCATATATATATATATATATATATATATATATATATATATATATATATATATATATATATAAAAGTTTAAAAAAACCCCAGCTGAGTTGCAACTGTCTAATCAAGAGGGAAAATTGAAAATCCTTTTAAAAGCCTTACATTATTAAAAATCAATGTCAAGTATTTTATTTGCTGTTAAATAGAAACTGGCAACAGATAAAAATTTTAAATTATTGTTTTTTATTTCCTTGACGGTCAACAATGAATTCGATTATCAATCGTGTGAATATAGGCTTAGTCTGTATTAAAATCTGCTTTAAAAAAACGTTATAATTCAAATTCTATGAAACATGGAAATTCCAAACTCATTCTATCAGATACAGAAAAATTTTTTCTTTATTTTCGTGTCAAATTTTTAAAATTTTAACTATGTTTTCACTGAAAAAATTGCAAAAAACATTTTAGAGGTTTTTAATTAATATCTTTGTTAGTTAATATCATCCAAAGACGCAACCCCTAGCTAAGAACACTCTCGATCAACTCTCCTTTCGAACAAAAAAAAAGCTTTTCACAATCAGTCCATCCGTTTAGGTGCTAGAGTGCCACAGACACACACAGATACGTCAAACTTATAACCCCCTTCCTTTGTGTGTCGGTGGATAAGAATAATTCAATAAAAAGATAAGAATAATTCAATAAAAAAAATCTATAGTTTTGTATCCGTTTTCAATAACTCAGAATTATTTTCTGTTTCCCCTGCAACTTCGACTTATTGAAATTTCACTGCAATATTTTAATGTATTGAATATTTTTTAATTTATTTTCAGGGACATATGAGGAAGCTAGAGGAAAACTGAAAAAGGCAGAATACTCATCAGATATAGTTTCCGACGCAGATGCACCGAGAGAGAAAAGATTGCATCACCAAGACTGCTGCAGTAGCAACAGTGAAACTGAAGAACAATCTCAGTCGCTTTTGTGTGCTGCACCAGCAAAAAGCCAAAAGAAGATAAAAATCCTTCGAGGACCAAGGGTTGAAGTTCCAGACTGCCCGGACTCATTCAACACCGAGTACTTGATTGGAACACCTGCACTGCCAAGTGCTCCTACAATAAGAATCCCACCCCCAAATAATCAGTCACCCATAATAACTCCACCAAACACTTTTGCAATCCCAAACACAAATACACCTCCACCCTTAAACAATTTTGCTGCCTCTCATACGAACACACTTAGATAATTTTGCCCCCCTTCAATCCTCATCCTCTTGCGCTTGCTCCAAATTACATTTACACCTTCTAAAAAAAATACAAAAGGAGCAAGCAGCACAGAGGGAACTTTTAATGCAGCTATTAAAACAAAAAACAAACACAAAAACACAGCTAAATCGTTGCCATAAGACTTCCCCATAAACTTGCCCCTAACGGAAATTAACCAGCTCCCACTAACTGACACCTACCTACAAAATGATGAAAAATTTTCAGAAACAGTAAGTTTTTTTTTATATTGATCTCCTTTTTTAAAAAACATAAAAATATATTTACATGTCAATTTAAGGAAAGATCATTTAAGGAATATGAATTGAAGAAATAACTATAGAAACACTTGTACATATTTTTTAATTTTGATTTACTGTTTTTTTAACACAATTTTTAATTTTATCTTTATTACTTTTTAATTAAACCTTTCAGCAAAGTTTGATATGGTTGAAGATTTTTTTTTCCAAGCAATGTTGCTTGGGAAATTATAATGCCATGGAAAGGTAAAGGACAGTATCTGCAATTTTTTCACTTTTTTGCATTTCTGTCATTTATTGTAGTTCGCTTTATTGTACAAGCATGCGTATTTGGTTTCCGCAAAACATAAAGCACAAAAAAAAAAAAACACGCACACACACACACACATACAAAATTTCAATTTTTCCCATTAGTTTGGGATCCTTCAATTATCTAGTTAGCTTCTTCAATTAGCTAAAAAACACATCTATGCAGATTTACCCTTTACCTTCCTGGCAGTATAGTGTAACAAAAAAAAAAAACAGCATGGAGTAAGTTAGTATGGTCATTTATGGTCTTCTTTTGAAATTTTAGGTTTCCTACTTGGCAACTATAGGAGGGTTAGGTGCAAAGCAAGTAATGCATCGCTTGCTATCCTCTGTCCTCCACCAAGATCTTGCTGTGATGCTGAATTGGAAAGGCAGAGGCGAAAAGCATGCATTTCATCAATACCGAAGAATAATTTTATGTATTTTCCGTAAGTTCATTTTCCTTCATGTAGAAATCTGAATTTAATGGTTCAATTGAATAAATTAAATGTATTTTGGTTGATTTCAAAAAAAAAAAAAAATCAAAAGCATGGTAATTGGCATAGTTTTTTAAATGTCAGTCAGTCATCGTGTTTTTAACATATTTTTTTTCTAATCTACCGAAATGTATTTCGAGAATTCAACTAAACCATTAAAAAATGCCCTAATCCAGGTGTAAAGATAGCCATGTTGACCGTAATGCATCTTCTGCTCCAAATATCACTGTATATTGTATCGAAAAAATTGGAAGCTAGTTATGATATTATGAAATGCAATGTGCAGATCACAAATATCTGTTTGTTTTCCATCTTTATGATCAAGTTTTTGAGAAAAAAAATTTCTTTGTAAGCGCTATGACGATAGAAAACGATTGGCGTCATATTGCCAAACTTGGTGCTCACTCCGTTTAATTAAAATATGAGGAGAAAAAAAATTAGTTTGTTCCTTTAAAGATTTC
The DNA here is from genome assembly GCF_026930045.1 of Uloborus diversus. Classification (NCBI taxonomy): domain Eukaryota; kingdom Metazoa; phylum Arthropoda; class Arachnida; order Araneae; family Uloboridae; genus Uloborus; species Uloborus diversus. The sequence continues at coordinate 162,840,214 of NC_072733.1, read as the reverse complement.
ATGTCCTATATTCCGTGGGAAAGCTAAAAATTCACACAGAGCAGCATTTTAAGCTGACAACACTTGGACTAAACATGGTGGAGATCGGCACACCATTGTCCAATCTCTCCGTATATATGATCTCTAACGTGAATAGGCTCGGGGCTCATATGAACACTATTAAATATGCAGGATAAGCACCATATTTCAAAAAAAAAAAAACTCCTTACACGTCAGATCAGGGGCGGATCTAGAGGGGGGCCATGGGGGCCATGGCCCCTCCCAAAGCCTTGTGATTGTAGGATTAAAAAAAGGGAAAAATATTGTGAGAAGATAATAAAATTTAGCACATGTGTTTTACTGAAAAAGAAGTATAGGCCTTAATTGGGAGATAAGTTATATCCCTATCCTCAAAACAAAACTTTTATTTCCAAAATTTTTCTCCATCTTTTACATCATTTCTTGATTCCAACTACAAACACTTGGACGATCTCTAAATGCTGATGTTCTCAGAGTTCACATATTGTTCACAAGACCAAAGAGAACCTAAATTTTCGTTTTTATGGCTTTAATTTCAAAACTAGGGGGAGAACCCCTTTTTCCCCATGCGTTTTCACAAATGCCTTGACATGTAGCAAAAAACTTGCATTTTAAGTCTTTTATTTGGAAAAAATGTCAACGGAAACTAGTTTATCCATCCCTTATCACTTAACTTGCTTAAAAGCAACTTAAAAATGAAATTTTTTAGGACTTCAGTTACAAACGATTTTTGATAGGACCCCCTTGCTTCCTAGTTTATATCGTGATGATAGCTTTAAAGCTCACGAATCTTCCATCCCTTTCTAAAATATGCATAAATATAGTTAAAAACCGAATTTTTAGAGCATCAAAGGCAAAATATTTCCAGGAAGGAAGGATTCTAAGCACCTTCACACTTCCTTTAATGAAAGCAAACATTACCTAAAGGTGCACTTTTAGGCTGGACCTGAAGAGCTAGAAGAGCAACCCTCCTCCTCTAACTTCTCAATGTATAATGAAAGAATATTTTGGTTTATAAGCTTTATTTTCAGAAAGTATTTTGGGGCCAGCCTTCGAAACCTGACCTTCCTCCATACATCAAAAATAGACAAAATATGTTTTCAGTTCCCTAATTTTCAAAAATTACTCGGAAATTTAAAATTTGAAGCATTTTCGAGGGAGATTCCTAAATCCAACGCCTCATCTAATGCCTCGATACCCCGAAAATTGAGTTTTTAAAACTTCATTTTAATAAAATTTCTGGGGCGTTCGGAGTTTGTTCAAAAATTTCGGATGGCCCCTCCCAAAACAATCGGCTGGATCCGCCACTGCGTCAGATAGCTATTGTGACACTCCTTTAATCTATTTAAATTACCGTATGACCAGGGGTGCCCCCATATTGTGGAGATCCCCTCCAAAAGCAAGACCCCCTCCCCCAAAAAAAATCAATGGCCCAGTCCGCGGCATGACCCCCTAGGCACTCTTAATGTTCCAGTTGATTGTATGCGTTAAAACCAATAGCTGTGATAAAGGTTGACCACCAAACCGGCTCTTGTTGTACGTGTTGTCTATTAGCATACTCATTCTGAAGGGAATCAACATCCACTCCATTCAATTTTTGTAAGTCAGGGGTGTATTGAAGTATTTTAAGAGAGCTGTGAGTGTATGAAAAATAAAAGTAAAGCAAACTATAATTTACTCAATTTTGTGGTTCCACGCAAATGTGCTAATAACTCATTAGTGGGATAAAAGTAACTGATGTTGCATTTTATATACTAACTTTACCTAGATCCTACATTATCCTTACTCTTTGTTCCTTGGATTTCAGATCATCGCCTCAGAGCAACAGTAAGATATTATAGCATTATTCCTGGGATTAGATGTCTTAGTGTTGCTTTGAGGTGATATGTTCTAAGTTCCAATAATATGTTCATATAGCAATGTGTTCAGAGTGAACGCATATAAAGGGGTAGGGGGCCTTCAGCTTGAAATGTTGAGAGCCAACTGCCTGATGTGGTGTAAGGTAACTGTTACATTCTTATCACTATCAGAGACCACCGGTTAAACTTAAGTCAACAATGAAGGGCTGCGAACAAGGCGGCTAGCCTTCGTAACATTCTTTTATTGAACAAACGATGAGAGGGCAAGTTAAAAAGTTTGCAAGGGAACAAACAGTATGGTTGACTGTATGACATTTAGCTTAGTATTGTTACAGCTATGTATTTAAAAAAATAGTTGTTCTGGAAGGGGGGGGGGGAGATTTTACTTCTAGGTGCAGTAAAGTAGAAAATAAGTTTTTCGTAATCTTTATTTTTTAAAATTGTATTTTATTTTTTACAGGTGCAGCACAAGCCAATGCTCAAGATTATACATTGAACAACGCAGAAGTGTTTATTAAGAGTTGGCTGAGGTTTGCCCCTGACCGGAATGGGACACGCAAAAAAAATCCTACCAATGAAAAATGTCCTATATTTTAGATTTAAAAAAAAAAAAATATTGAACACTAGTATATTTTGTTGCAATTTTGAATGAAAGATATGCATTTCTATTCAGATTCTTGATTTTATTGTACTTGACTAAAAACTTTTTATGGCTGAAGTAATGAAGCTAATATAGCATGTTTTAGGTAAAAGTAATTTAAACAACATGTACATTTTTAATGACAGTACATGAAGTAAGATGAATTCATAGATTTCTAATCACTTGAACTGTTCAGATCTATAAAAACACTAGTTTAGTGTTACAATACTTCAAACCTTCCTAATTCATATTTATATTGTAATTATAAGGATAAAATAGTGAAACAAAGTGACCATGGTATTGTCTCAAAGGAACCGTTATTTGGGATTGATGTGAAATTCTTAATGTTTTCCATTCAATGTAGTAATTTATACGTTATTATGATAAAAACTTGCAATTAAATGCCAATTTCTGATCGAGGCAAAAAGCTTGGTCTATGAAATGAATCATACAGTTGATATTAACCTGTTCACTACTAAGGACTACTTGGCACTCTTCTGAATCAGGTCATATCAGGTGAGATAATCCAAAAGTTTCCTTGAATAAAGTATAAATTTAATTACAACTAGAAAAATAAGACTCAAATGTTCGCGGACTACAGATTGAGGAGTGCTATTTTCATGATCAAGTTTCCTTTGTTTATTTAAAGTTTTCAAGCGGAATACTTTCTTTTGAATTTTTTAGTATTTTCAAATCAATGTATTGATTTAAAGAACAAAAATACTAATAAATTCGAAAACGTAAAAAAAACATTTGCTAAAGCGTTGAATTTTACATCATACTAACGTCGGAAAATTACCAGCGTACCGTCACATAAGTTCGTGTAGAAAAATGTTGGAGAACAGTTGGTTTAGTGTTGAATTTTACATTGGAACAACGATAGAAAATGTTGGTTAAGCGTTGTGTTATACATCGAAATTACGTTTGGAAATGGTTAGTTAACTGTTGAATTACACATTGGAACAACGTCAGAAATGTTGGTTAAGCGTTGTGTTTTACATCAATATTACGTTTGGAAATGGTTAGATTAATGTTGTGTTTTACATTGGAACAACATTAGAAAATGTTGGTTAAGCGTTGCTTTTTACATTGAAATTACGTTTCTAAATGGTTAGTTAACTGTTGTATTTTACATTGAAATAACATTGGTTGAACGTTGTATTTTATATCGAAATAACGTTTGTAAATGGTTAGTTTACAGTTGTATTTTACATTAGAATAACGTCTGAAACTAACCAATAACCAACCGTTGGATAACCGTTTTCCGACGTACCGTTTTAAGGTATGTTCCGACGTAAGATGCCGACGTTGGTCTAATGTTCGTGTGCTAGCTGGGGGACACCCCTTTACCTGTCATAATAGGAAATAATTCACAATTTCGTACTTGGAGTTTGAATTTTGAAAAATTACCGGGGATGATCCCGAACCCCTTCCTTCCTTAACATTATCACAGATAGTCTAACAACTGCGTTTTTCAAGCTACAATCTTGAAAAAATTCTGGAGAGAGCCCCCGGACCCGTCTTCTGAACATATTTAAATATAACGTACGATTGTGATTTGGGAACTTAGATTTGAACACATTAGGACATCCTTTCTCCCCTCCTCTAAAATGTAATCTAAAACTGCGTTTTTATACTCTCAATTTCAAAAAAATGAAGGGAGGAAGTTTTAATCATCAATTGTTCAAAATGTTCACCAATTTTTTTTTGGGGGGGGGGAGGAGGTCACAATGACCGCTGACAACTTCTCATATGGGAGATCCGGGGGGGGGGCGTAATTTCTTAAGTTTGTCAGGGGTGCAAGACCCAATAGGTACGCTACTGGATATTCCTCTTCCTTTTGCATTTCACAAAAATTAAAAACTGTTTGGCAAGTTTATTTACTTGTTCATTTTTTTTATTTTCCACTTCCATTTTTTTACGTGACTAAAATGAGATCTATAGCTCCTTCTCTAAAAACCTGAGGTGGCCTCACCCCTATCCGGGGGAGATAGTGGACTCGGGTAAAATTTTCTGAAGACATTGTGAAATTTCCGGAAACTATGAGAAAGCTCGACCCCCTCCCCTATAAAAACTGTTAAAATATGCATACAAAAATCATTGAAAAAAAACATTTAAAATTTTATTTTCAACTTTAGAATGTGTTGTGTCAACTTAAAATTTTCGGAGTTGGCAATCCAAAATTTTTGGAATTTTCAGAAATTTTGGATCGCAAACACCTTTGGCCCTACACCCCCTTTGTCAAAAGTCCTAACGCCTATTTCTCCATCTTTGATTATAGTTTAATTTTTTGCAACTAGTCAAAATTACAAAATAAGTTTTTATTTTTATTTATTTATTTTTTTTTTTACATTTGCAGGCCACATCTGGGCTGTAAAGTAGAGTAAATGACCGAGAGGCTTCACAGTACGCCCTTTTCATCTTTGAAGATATGGTGCCCTTCTGCATTAAAGCAATGTCATATAGACGTAGAAATAACTTTTATGGGTACAAAAAAAAAAAAACATGCAGATTTTTCCATAGAAGTATTCTCTTCATCGCTTGATAAAACGTTTTGCTACTTCTCTTTACCGATCCCCCCCTCCCCCCCCCCCTCTACTTCTGATGAAGCATTTGGAAAATTGTTGAATCATGTATTAATTGGATTATATTTTTTTTTTAGAATTTTGTTCATAATTTTTTTTTCTTGTCTTACTTTTGCTTCTTTCCTTTCTTCATTTTCGCAGAAGTTTAGTTGTGATAATTCTAACTTTGATTTGTTAATTTTATGCCTCACATGCCCTTTCACACTGAAAATTTCATTGAAAGAAATCCAACACAAAAATGTAATATTTATATAAATTTTCGTAACTTTATTTCAAAATGAATACAAAATAAGTTAATGCATAATGACTCTCAAACTCTTATATAAATGAAGTAAACATGAATATTGAAATATACATTTATTACAAATATGCAGGTTCCAACAAAAAATGGACTAGAATTTTCATTGATTTAAGTTCAAAATACAATAATTTTGATTGATTTTGAGGCACAATAAAAGGCAGCTTTGAAGTTTATCACATGAACAAAACGCAGAATAATAACTTTACACAGAAGTAGCTAACACACGTCTCAATTTTGGTCGAGGTCTAAATAATTTAATCAAAGGATTGATCTTTATTTTAAAAACATCGTTGAAAAAATTTCGAATTCCAATTAGAAAATGAAATTGTGATTATCTTTCTGCAAAAGTGAATTAAACAAAGATTATCAATATAACAATTACTTTAAAGAAAAGTAAAATAGTACATGGTGAACTTTTGATATTTAATACTATTCAAAATTGCTTATTCTCTGTGCACTAAAAATAAAAAATTTAAGTGTGATACTTGTTCTGTTCTCACATACTAAGAAAAAATTAAGTTAAATAAAACTAGTTTTCCTGACTATTTTTAACATTTGAACTTCCCCAGTATGACAACTTTAGAGAATGGAATAAAATAATAATTGAATCCACAGAAATTTATTATGAAAAAAAAATTATATTATAAAATTACTTGTGAAATAAGACACATATGTAATATAAAGCCTCGAGATAATCATATGGCATGAAAATATTATATCTATGTCCCCAGTCCAGCAGATGCTTTGAATTAAATTTTAAGGAATGAAAACACAAAAGGAAAATTGATTTATATTTGGGTACTACAAACCAGGTAGGATACATTATTGATCATTAATTTAGCTATAACTGCAGGGTTGCCAACCTTGGAGAAACAATTTAAGGAGTATCTGTGATGGTTTTGAGGAGCAATTTAAAATTTTGAGGAGTAGTTCAGTATTTTTTATAAAAATCAATAAAAATAACTAAAACCACGAATCTAAAATTGTTTCATGGTTTCAATAAATCCTTTTAAACATGAGTATAATTTTTTTTTTTAATTAATAAAACAGCTTTAAACATTATTTCAATCTTTTAGTATAAGCATATTTATTTTCCCATATTTACATGTTTGTTATGATAAAATAGCAAAATTTGAAGCTTAAAACTTTCAGCCGTGAAATGAGGAGCAAAAGCACTTCTTTGAGGAGCAATTGACATTTCTGCAACTGTCATTAGTATATTTTGTACTAACTACCAACTTTTAAAATTAGGAATTGAGAATTAAAATCCTCATTCATTAAACTATGAAAACAAACAGAGTAACCTGACAATCACACAAAGTGTAAGAAAAATGGGTTTAGAATTACCATGGGTACAAGTCTTGTTCGATTACATAACAATCATTAGTTTTTATTGCAGGTATACTGATGAAAGACTTTCAATCATTCTCGTAATAGAGAAACAGAAATAGAACTTTCTGAGAATAAAACTTACCATTCACTCTTCAAATATTAACTTTTTGTAATGGCAGTGTGCTTCTTGCATAAAACTTACAAATGTGAAGAAAGTTAAACAGTAAACAAGAAGGCGAATGCATGTGGGAGTTTCGTATATTATATACTAAGAAAACACTTTTAATGGCAGGAAGTATCCTTTTCTTTACGTTAGCAGAAGTAGTTTCCCTCATAAAAATAGATGTAAAATGTATACACAATTTTATGATTGCATATTATTGTTAGTAGAAATTAAAAACAATATCTGCAAAGTCACAATGGATGACTAGATACATTTACATTTTATTCAACTGAACAATTTATCTATCTACTCCTGGAGTGAATGGAAGGAAAAATGTATTTCTAAGTGATTGCTTTATCATACTCATTTTAAATTTCGAACACTACTTATTTACATTAAAAATACAAAGACATAAAAACTAACTCTCATATTTTCCCCCAATTTGAATTTTGTGTATGTATGTTAATTACTGATGATTTTTCTTTGAATAGCACAACAAAAGTAATTAGATAAAATTGCACAAATTTAAAACTTCAATGAAATGTATGATGTCATTATAATAACTAAAAATAGGTGCCAGATAATATACACCTTTCCTTCTTTGAATATTTCATTTAAATGCTGAATCAATATTGAAATGAAATACCCCAGTGCAAGAAGGGGACATTTAAAAAAGTTTCAGGCAAAACAAAAATGTTTTTAAAATTCAATTTTAAAGATTTTGAAAATATATAATATTATATTAGAATTTGTCACTATGAAATCAATCTCAACAACATTTGAATTAAATATGATATTACCCATGAGTCCTATGAGTAATTAATTGTTCAGAATCGGAACTGTTCTGTTCTTGCTCTAAATACATAATAATCCAAATGCATTTTGTTTTTTTTAACAGTCATTCAAATAATATTTGGTTCCATTAAGAAAACAATGCAAGTCCTGTGATAAATAACACTTAAGTTTCAAAATAATACATTGAGTTATTGAAAAGCTATATCGTTCTACTGAAATTAGCCTGTTTACAGCTCCTTTCTAATAGTGATGGAGATGTTTTGTTCTTATACAGAATAAAAAGTACTTTTTCTCTTCATATATTTCCATGCAAAACACAAAACTAGCAAAAAGTGGAGCTGTTAAGTTCTTGCACTGATGTCTTCAATTGGGTAACACTAGCTGATAATTGATGGCCCACAATAAGAAATATTGCTCTTTGCATGCAGCAAATATTTTTTTTTTTTTTTTTGTACTTGAAAAAGAGTTCAAAGGAAATGTTAAACTGCAGATAATTAAGAGGTGGATACCCCTGCATATAATCAATCTAAATCTGAAATTCCCCTCACTAACCTTGTACCCTTGAATATTTTCCAACAAGGAAATATATTTTTTAATTGGGTGACCAAAAACAAACAGCACACTTTAAATGAGGTTTTACTAAACTTCTGAAGAGTATACAATGTGCACAAAAAGAGGTAAAATTTAAGAAATAAAAGTCTATAAATAGAAGGAAAACAAGAAAAAATAGAAGAAAGTCTAGAAATATCAGGAAAACATGTATTCAATGTAATTAGTGTTCTGAAGGTACAAGAAAACATTATGCTTGCATCCAGAGATGAAAAATACTCCTTTGTAAAATAATATTCAAATGAATGACTGTAGAAAAAAACCTCCTCATATGTATATTTAGGGGAATGTGGAACAAAGTGAAATGGTGAAATACAGGGTGTCCGAAAAGTCCTTGACACATTTAAAAAATTCATAGAAAACCAACGAATTGTCCTATGGATTTGTGGTTTGCACCATAATACTTCACAGGTTCAAGAGTTTTCATAACATTGAAAAAAAATGAAAAGGAGGAAAAAAGAAGAAGAAAAAAGGCATTTTGCAGCCAGGGTTTCAGTATATGCTATGCTTGTAATCCTTCGTTTAGTAATTTTCATTCCTTTTTGCGTTTTCCCATGTCAACAAAAATGATTTAAAAGTTACTTTTAAAGTATTTTAAATCGTTTTTGTCGACATGGGAAAACGCAAAAAGGAATGAAAATTACTAAACGAAGAATTACAAGCATAGCATATACTGACACCCTGGCTGCGAAATGCCTTTTTTCTTCTTCTTTTTTCCTCCTTTTCATTTTTTTTTTTTTTTGGATGTCATAAAAACTCTTGAACCTGTGAAGTATTATGATGTAAACAGCAAATTCATATGACAATTTGTTGGTTTTCTATGAATTTTTCAAATGTGTCTAGGACTTTTCGGACACCCCATATTTACTGTTTTTAGTGCCGCCTATCTGGTAACATTTTAACTATGTAATAACACATGTGCTCGATTCCAGTTGGAAAAAGTTACCTTTGAGGATCAAATTTTTTAAAATTATACTCATATTTTAATATTTTGTTTTGTTATTAGTCAAAAATTATTTTTGTTATTACGAAATGATAAAATTCTTGTAACTAACATTTTAAATATTGAGATCTACTAGTATTCGATTCAGTATTTAATTAATACCAGCGGTACCCGCATGTCTTTGCTTGTAGTAGAAACTTAAAAGGTCAATTGGTTTACCCGTATATTTATAAAAAATGCATGATGAATTTCTCGGAAATATGTAATGGTAATTTGCTTGATAAAATAGGCTTAAAATTAGAATAGAAAAAGAACAAAATCGAATTTTTGAAAAAGCGTTTCAAGATGCTCACTCCTATGCTACATACTAATTCTGTGCCGAATTTCATGAAAATCCACCGAACGATCCAGGCGCTATGCACGTAACAGAAATCCAGACATCCAGAGACAGACTTTCAGCTTTATTGTTAGTAAAGATAATGCTTATTTTTATTTAAAATGTGTACTTTTGTGTTGTACAATTAATCAAGTGCATGCAGGACAAAGTAAAATAGTCTATTTTGCTTATTTATTCAATTATTTATTAAATCACTAACGCATTTATTTATTACTTAGTTTATTCATATTCCTTCACATTCAATAATTTACTTATTTTCTTACTCATTCACCACTTTCATGCATTTTTCTTATACATTAATTTATTTATTTAATCCTTAATTGCTTCATTGTCTATTTATGAATTCATTCATTCCTTCACTTAATCATTCAATTGATCAAAAATATTTTTATAATCAAATAGAAAATATATCATTAGAAAAACATTTCATTTTTTACTTTGTCCCATTTTTTACCTTTTTTTGAAGGTACAAATTTACTGCCAAAAATAAAAATGTTTCATGTCATGTTTTATTAAAAAACATTTTTTCTTTGTGTACTAGAATTTTCAAAACAAGTTTCCAATTTAATCACTGCCAAAAAGGTAAGTTATTTTAACTATTTCACTTTGCCTTACATTCCCCTATATATTAAAAACTGATTTATAATGCTAAGCAATATTTTTGTGTAAAAATAAACATATGCTATATTCTGAACTTCTTAAATATAAAAATAAATGCTTGTGCCTGTTATATGAAGGATTTCTTTTTTCATACACACAATGTCGACTACTCTCTCTCTCTCTTTTACCTAAAGGTACGCTTTGTTTAAAGCCTAACTCAAATGATCCAATATCATAACTTTAATTTTCACTTAATCATGTGAAGGGGAAAATGCAGTTATATTACAAAACTGTAAGAAAATCAAAGTTCATAGTAAATAAAACTAAAAACTTAGTGCAGATGTTCTTTTTAAAAATGAATTTATACTACTTTACGAAGTCAAGCTATACTCATTTAACTAAAGATTTTCTTTAAAAAAATGAATCATTCACAACTCCATTTACATGATAATGATAGATGATTAGAAAGTTCAACAATAATTTAAAATAAAGTATACTTTACAATGATGTTCAGTTGAAGTTAATAAATGGACGTAATTTTAAAATGGTTTAATACTAAATAGAATCGAATGTTTTACAAACCTGAAAAAATTAAAAAAAACTTTCATTTTCAGCTAATATCATATCCACTATCATTTGCTTCTTCAGGAAATAGTTTATGTGCAGCAGATGATCTAAAATTCTCAGTTGAGTCAACTGAAGTTGAACTGTTTGGTTGCGCTAACTGAGAACTTAGCAATGATGGTTGTGAAATTGAAATCACAGATGAAGTTGGACAAGCAATGCAACTAAGTGGGCGAGAATTATGGATTGAAGATGCAGCTTTAGTAGTAATATGACATAAATCTTGGTTAGTCACATCGTTCACATAGTTAATTCGCATTTTAACATTATCAACAGCATCAAGTAGATTCTTAGCATCCATAGCTAACACATGTGCAGCAGACAACATTCCTTTACGATAATCATTATCGAGAGTTGTCCTGCAGTACTTCAGAGCTTGCTGCATTGATTCCATCAAGGAAGCCATGTCTTTACTTAAAACTTTATGTGCCATTTGAATCTAAAAAAGTTAAATTTTCTTAATCAACATATATTAAGTAAATGAACAATGAAGAATATTTAACCCTTAAAGGGTGAAAGTAGCCATTTTTACAGGGCTCCCAACACATTTTAGCTTCAGAAAAGGGTAAAAGAGGACCATTTTCAATCAAAAAGGGAACTAAAGAGGACCAGTTAGGATCAAAAAGAGGACCTTGGGAAGACCACTCATATTTAAACCCAGAGAAGCACCAAAAGACAAATCAGTTGCCAGCTGCTAAATTCGTGAAGATAATTCGTTAATTAAGTATAATAATGATACAATTCCTTTATCACCTGTGAAACTGATCTTTTTTATCCATTGAATAACATTATTTACACAAATATTTGGATGGGGGGGGGGGGCACTTAATTCAGCACTTAAGACAGCCTCTTTGGAACTAAATAGGCATAATGATACATTTTGACTTGAACCAGGGATGCTGGTAATCTCACTGAAGGATAGATGAAGTTGCGCTTCATCTTTTTTTAGTTTAAAATTATTTTTATGTTTTTCTGTCTTGTAATGCTTCTTAATAACGTTATATCTCTTCTCAACCAATATTAATCTATCACACACCAAACAAGAAACGTTATTCTTTTGTTGTTTTCCCCAGTCTCTAACTTTGTTCCCATCTTCATCAGTTTCATCTAACTATTTGCTGAGAAATTTGCACTTCCCCATGACTCACACTGAAACCTAAAAAATATTGTTGTGATTTTCAACAAAGCTACAACTGAGTTTATAATAAAATTATTTTATATTTGAATTTTAAATTTAATGTCTTATCACAGGTTTCATACCCTTTAAGGAGAAAAAAAAATTAAGCACTTTTCAAGAGCAAAAAAATATTTTTCAAGGTACTACTCAAAATTCGCACTATAAATATTGCATTCAGATTTCATTTAATGCTAACATATAATAACAGGAAGTAGTATAAAAAGTATAGGAAAACAAACTGCTTTTTCTACAAGAGACACTTTGATAAAAGATCTACTGTATTGAAAGTTTTCCTAAAAATGTCTGAAATGCTTAATCACAAAGAGAAGCAGATCACATGAGGCTTAGTTTTGCAATTTTCATATTCAAAGTATATTTTCAAGAATCATAAAGCTTAGATAAAAAAAACTCCATGATTGCAAAGCCATGAGTGCTTTGAACTTTTATGGGGGGGGGGGGGGGGATAATTCCTCTCTTAGCATGACAATGAAATGATGTACATAAATACAACTTTATAAAATTTAATAATTCAACTTTGTTTCAAATACAAACGCTAATTGTTTACATGTAATATCCCCCCCCAAATAAAAAAAACAGTAATAACCGAAAATAAGCTAATAATAATTAAAAATAAATTTGTAAAACTAGAAATTTGAATTAAAAACAAAAAATTATTAATTTTTTAGTTATTTAAATAAAATTTGAAACGAGTTAATCTAATGTAGCATGCAAAGCAACTTCAAACTGCCAAAAATATAAAAATATTTATTAGATGCAAAACGACTGAATGGTTAGATAAGCAAATTTTCACGAACCAAGTTCAATTTTGGCATGTTTTCCATAAAATAAATTTATTTATTTTCTACTAAATTAAACATAAAACATTATAATCTAAGGTAGCATTTGGAAAAAAAAACATTCGATTGGGCAAAATATTTTAATATTTTCATGATGCAAAAAGATTGAAATTTCAAACACTAAAAGCCATTTTCCGCGAAGTCCGAGTAAGTTCAATGTTGCCATGGTTTCCAAAATAATTACTTCGTTAATTATTTAAAATAAACGAAAAATAAGATAATCTAAAGTAGTATATGTCAAAATAACTTCCTACTGTCATAAACTTTAAAATATTTACAAGATGCAAAAGGATTGAAATTCCAAACGCGAAAAGTAGTTTTCCGCAAAGTCCGAGTAAGTTCAATGTTGTCATAGTTTCCAAACTAATTCCTTCGTTAATTATTGAAATTAAACGAAAAATAAGCTAATCAAAGGTAGCACATGTCAAAATAACTTCCGATCGTAAAAAACGTCAAAATATTTACAAGATGCAAAAGGATTGAAACCTCAAACACGAAAGCATTTTTCGCGATACTGCATATCGAACATATGTTCAGAAAATTGCACTGATGAAATATTTTTCAAAGAATTACAAGCAATCTAAAGTATATTCAGTAAGTTACCGCCCTATAGCCAGGGCTAAGGCAGAAATACATGAAATACACCGACAGCTCAGTCAGTTCCAGCCGAGGACTGCAGTTTCGTGCTTATTAGCACTCATCAGCCCGGCATAGGACTAACTGAGCTGGAGGTGGAAAACCTCTTAAGGAAGCCAAGAGTGCCAAACAAACTGGTAGCTAATATAGAATTAGCACTGACCAGACGAGTGACCGAAACAATGGTTCGGTTCAACTCGAATATTGCAGGCAAGGCAGGTATATTCAGTAAGTTACCGCCCTATAGCCAGGGCTAAGGCAGAAATACATGAAATACACCGACAGCTCAGTCAGTTCCAGCCGAGGACTGCAGTTTCGTGCTTATTAGCACTCATCAGCCCGGCATAGGACTAACTGAGCTGGAGGTGGAAAACCTCTTAAGGAAGCCAAGAGTGCCAAACAAACTGGTCAGTGCTAATTCTATATTAGCTACCAGTTTACGAACATATGCGTCTGTAAAAAAAAATGGCGCATACGCCACGAGATTACTTCCGAATTCATTTGCAAAAGGGCTGGATCATAGCGGCGCTACTATTAGTCAACTCGCGACAACTCTAAGTCCCAAGGGACCGGCTAAAACGTTCCTACTTATGGGAAGTTTCCACAACAGTCTCAACAGCTTGGGATCCAATAAAAATTTTGAGATAAAGGAATATTAGAGTTATCGAGATTCGAAAGTTCATCGTTATTGCGAACGTGAGGCTGAAATTCCGAGAAAAATCGGTAGCACCCTGCTCCGATTTTGAGGTTTTAAGCGGGGTTCCTCAAGGATCAGTGTTAGGGCCTGTTTTGTTCATTGTTTTTATGAACGATATTCACAAAAATATTTCTGGGAACATGAATTGTTTTGCTGATGATGTCAAAGTTATGGGGACTGTAGATAATGAAGAACAAGCAAAACAGCTGCAAGAGGATCTAGATCATATTACGGAGTGGGCTGATAAATGGGGTATGGCTGTTAATGTTGGAAAATGTCAAGTGCTACATTTAGGGCATGGAAATAAGTGTACAAGTTATTATTTGCAAGGTTCAGTCATTAGTCAGGCAGACAAAGTTACTGATCTGGGGGTCTTAATAAGTCAGGATTTAAAGTTTAGCCAACAGTGCAGCATTGCTAGTAACAAGGCCAATAAGATGCTTGGGTTTATCAATAGATCTATTTCAAACAAATCTAAAGAAGTTCTTCTGCCCTTATATAGAAGTTTGGTAAGACCTCATTTGGAGTATGCTGTTCAGTTTTGGTCTCCTTATCTTAAGAAAGACATTAATGTATTGGAAAGGGTTCAAAGGCGAGCTACAAGGCTAATAAATGGACTTTCTCACTTAGACTATGATTCCAGGCTTAGAAGGTTAAAAATGTACAGTCTTGAGCAAAGAAGAGACCGAGGGGACATGATTCAGTTGTTTAAATTTATTAAAATGAAAGATGTTACGGAGCTGAAGTTTAGCACTGAAAACAGGACAAGGGGTCATTGTTTTAAGCTATTTAAATCTCAGGCTAACATGGATATTAGGAAAAATTATTATTATAGCAGGGTAGTGGAACCTTGGAACAGTTTACTGGAAGAGGTGGTAATGAGCAAGGGAGTAGATAGTTTTAAGAGGGCCATTGATCTTCACTGGGGATTGTAAATTGACTAGGACCAGTCTAGCTGGGCCCAGAGCCTGTTGCTGGTCGTCACTTTTGCATTTGTATTTGTATTTGTTATAACTCCTCCTCCAAACCTCTCTTTTTTAATGAATTTCCATGCTGCAGCTAAGAAGGAGGAGTAATAACGTCAATCTGAAGCGAAATAATTAAAGGAAAGTCAGGTTAAGGCGCCGCGGCAGCGGGTTTGAGTGTACAGTATCTTTTAACGCAATGGAAAACTTTTAAAATCCGATTCTTAAGTAAAAACAATATAAAACCGGACTAATCGGACCAAAATGTTAAAAAGCGGTCTAAAGCGGACTTAAACCTAAAAAACGGACTTTGGCGGGAAAAGCGGACCATTTGGGAGCCCTGCATTTAGCAACAAATTGGACCTCCATTATTGTCAATAATAAATACAATACTCATTGAAGAGGCAGCTAAGCCTAGAGGATTATAAAAAATTATCATCAATTTCCGTGAAAAGGCCAATGTATTGTTTTCTTCCACAAGTGTTGAAGAAATGATTTGCTTAGAAAAAAGGATGGGTATATCATTTCCTGAAAACTGGATCTTAATATACACTCTGTCACAAAAAAGATAAGAAACATGCTATCCTCACGAAACTTAACATGTAAATGGTCTATGAAGAGATCAGCAGAAGATTACAAATTTAAGACAAAATATCATTTAAAAGTTATGACACGACAAAGATTACAAAACCAAAAGTAGTATAGCCTTCTCTGGTAGTTATAAAAGCCAAAATATGGTGTAGAATGGAATGAAGAAGCTCACCCATAAAACCTACAGACTGATCATGCTATAATTTTTGCAGTTGGGCAGCTAATTAAGCTGTATTCTGGGATTTCTATAGTTACCTTCCAAGTATGACCAAAACATGCTCTATTTGCAAGAAGTCTGGCGATCTAGAAGGGCATGGGAGTAAGTTTATTTCCTAAAAGACATTATAAGGAGGATCGTGCAATACGCGGAGGAGTGTCTTCTTGCTGATAAGCGACACTTCAGTGACTTGAAAGCATAGGCAGTATAATCAGTGTCTAAATGCCCTTCATGTAACTGCAAGCGATCATAGGGGCCTAGAAGGACAACTAGAGATCTTTGTGTGACCCAACAAATCTTTCTTCATGCCACCACATGTTGTGTAATCGCTATCGACCACTCGATAACAAATGCCAGATCAGAACATCTGATCGCCTCTATTAGAGTGAGAATGTCATGAAAACAGAGACTGAATCAGGATTCAGTGTTGAAGATCACCCATCTTGTGTCAGTCATAATCCAGCTTGCCAAGTTTGAAAAAATCCAATTGACGCTACTTGCAATGTGGGTTCAGTATTAGGCATCATAATGGAAGATGGCTTGCATAAAACCAGCATCTTCCAGTCATCTCTAAATGTTTTTTCCTGTTACTACCAGATACCAGAAAGGTGTTCAATGTTTTCGAACTGATATTAGCAATGTTGTTAGCATGAAAGTGGAAGCTCTAATGATTGCTGTGCTCATGCTTTTTCGTGTTCCTAACTCTCTTCAATGGTGAGCTACCCTTTGCATGACCCCTTGTCTGTCGCCAACACCGAGCTGCTACCACATTACTCTGACCAAGGTGGCGACCAATACGTCTGTACAACCACCCTGCTTCTCTGAAAGTTACTGTATGCCTCTTCTCAAAGTGCAACAATTGTTGGTATTGTCACACTCAAAGGTTGTCCTAATAACAATAAATGTCCATACAAGTTGAGAGTTCCGTTTGAATAGTCTTACAGCCCGAGCAATCAGACTTTCAATCTTCTCTTGCTATGCCTCTCCAAGGTTATGGCATGCTAACTCTTGTTCCACTAACGCTGAAATTTAAATAATTTTCACGTTTCTTACCAGACTTTATTCTTGCCAAGTTCCTTCATTGTAGCTCAATTTCTTCTGGCTGCATATATTTTTTTTTGGGACAGAGTGTATATTAAAAGATGAATGGGTTGCATTAGCAAAAACACAGTCAATAGTCACAAACAAGGGCCAATACCAGGCTACTTGTGAACAAATGTTTGACGGTATTCAATGTTGACAGTAATCCAGGACGATTTTCATTTGCCACGCTATTACGTTGGCCAAATTTTGTTACAAGTAGCTGGTATTAGCCTTTTTTGAAGGCTGTTTTCCCTATTTTTGCTCATACAGCTAAAGCACTTCTTGAAATGTTTACAAGAAACTATGGTTATTCTAGGAGAAGATTTCTTCAACACCTGTTGAAGAAATCAATACATCAGTGCTTTCATGGAAATGGACTAATATTTTTGGAACACCTTGTGTTTAAAATTTGTAAGTAACAACACTGTTCGAATTGAAAATAAAAATTAATTTTTTTAGCATGCAGTATGTTTTCTTTGCACACTTAGGAATGCCTGCTTCTTGTTACTCTATGATGAATAATATTTTGCCACTTAAACAGCAGAGCATTTTTACAAAATTTCTCAATGTTTAAGAAGTCGACTAAATTGTTTGTCTTTTATTCAGTTAAAGAGCCTCATCTTGTTTTTAATAGAATTAAATTAAACTGCAATTTTTAAAGTACTTTCTCATGAGTTGAAAAAAAATTAAAAGACAATCAACATAGTTAAAATGTTTTTTGAAAATAAAGTATTTAAGGGTGAACCAAATATTCATACAGAAGACTACGAAAATCACGAGTTACAGCAAAAATAAAAATAATTGAAAGATGATACAAAACAAAGGTAAGAAATAACTCTTCAACAGTCAAGTATCTAGCACTTGATCAGTGGCAGCATGATCAAGTAGTAAAAAAGTAAGAACAGTTGATAAATGGGTCATTCCATACAGATTCAACGGATGAGTGTGCTCGACCATTTATAATTTTTTGAAACTCATATCCCAAAAAGATGCATATGAATGATGTTTAAAACCACTTTTATTTTTTCTGTAACCTTAACCCTTGATTTTTTAGAGGTCATCAAAAGTCATTTTCGCAGTCAAAAATGGGACTTTTAGAGCTTTGCATTTTGGCCAAAATCTATTTGAATTACATTTATGGCAGCTAATTTTACGCTTTGATGTTAAAGTGCATAAGATGATAGTCTTACATGCTGAGTAACGTTGCTGTAACTTAATAATTAAAATAATGGCAACAGGTTAAAGTTCAAGGTCAAATGTAAAATTTTTACTCATTTCAAAGGGTCATAACTTGCTTAGGGGATAAAAACACAAAGTGAAATATGGCACAAACTAATCACTGGAGTCATACTAATGAGAAAATGTAGCTGTAATTGTGTGTTTGTTTACCCTCTATAAATTACAGTCCTTCAAAGATCAGAAAATTGAGAAAAATGACATTTTTAGACCCCTGTAAACCAAAAGGGGATGGAATTAAAAATTAAAATTTCTTGGCCAATTGAATATTCCATTCAAGTACTATACATGTTATAGGGTCTGGTGGGGAAAAGAGGTCATAAAATCGTAGGTTTTCAACTTGGATGGATAATAAATACAATAATTTCTTTAAACACTTCAACTTTTTTTGTTGTTATTTTACATTGCATTATTAAAGAACAAGGTACATTGAATTTCAGGAAAAAAAATATTGATTTAAGTAGTTTTATAACACTTTCATTTCCCTTTGTATTTATGACCACTTTACCCCATGGGGTGGGGAAAAGTGGTCATAGCATGGGGTAAAGTGGTCATAGTTAAAAACAGCTGCAAAACTTACAAATAACCCTATTATTTGTATATTTCGGATATTTTTATAGTTACAAGTATATGTACGAGTATATGCGGGTATGCACAAGTATATAAGTGTCGTGTTAAACATGAGTAAACATGTTCCTATATGAATAAATACATGTATACATCAGACGCATGCATGTGCCTATTCAAGTATATTCGTGTATACACGAGTATATAAGCATGTATACGTGATTGCCTACAGGAGTGTATACGTGTCTACACAAGTATATACGAGTCACGTGTATATGCGAGTATATACGCGCTTAAACGAACATCATTTGTGTGTTTGCACATGTATCGCGAGTATATACGTGCATACCTGAGTTTCTGAGTATATACATGTATAGTCGACGTATCTACGCATATATAAGTGTACATAGATACACTACTGGTCATTAAAATTGCTACACCAAGAAGAAATTGCCAGAATGAAGCTAAATTTTACACACGTGATAATAAAATTGACATTAGAAAGTGATTACAAAATTAAAGCAAATTGATCATTTATGGTTGGAAAAATCTCGAATAAATGGAGGTTTAAGTTCCCTGCTAAGCCACCTCTAGCGTGAATGTACGATGTACGAAGCGATACAATTGAGCATTGAGACATAACACACTCCTACGATATCCTGCGTCATCTCGTACCACAGTTGCTGTAAACTTGCCACTCATCCGATCAAACTCATATGTGTTATCAGTCACGACGGGGCTCCCAGGAGCCATTTTTTAACATGACAATGCTTGGTCACACAGCAAGGGTATTAAGGGATTTCCTCTTCCACATTATCACTTTCTCAGGTCTGCGCGATGCTCTGGTCTGCGATTTGTGACTTGTCACAAATCGAGCATATCTGGGATCATTCGAGACGTTAAATTGGACAGCCTGTAAGTTTGATTGAATTAGTGCCGCATTTACAGCAACTGTGGTACGAGAAGACGTAAGACTACGTACGAAACTGCTGTACCTCAATGCTCGAAATATTTAAACAGTTGTTAAAAATTAAAGCCTGTAGTAGCTCTAATACACACATCGCAACAAAGGCGCAGCGACTGATGAAAGTTTTTCAAAAGTCTCGTAATTGCAACAGAGTGATTGCGACGCATGTATTACAGATGCCGGCTGCAAAAAAATTTCATCAATCACTTTAAAACTTTCTTAAGTCGTTGTATAAAATTGTCTTTTTGTAATAAATTTGTGACCTGTTTTGCATCCATTAGTTTCTGGCTTTGCGTGCATGTAGCACGTCAGCGTTGAGCTTGTGGCCATGTGTTTCTTATGATTCTTACTTCTTAGCCTTCTCTCTAACACCTTTTAAAAATTTGCCCAAGAGTTTAAACTCACCCTGCATACATGTATATCATAAGCTAGTATGTAAGTGTCTGCACATACGCGCCGAGTAAGTACGCGAATCTACCTGAGTATATAAGTGTTCGTATATGTAAGAGTGTAAGCGGGTATATACTTGTATAGTCGAATGTATATCTGTATAGATAAAAAATACTACGAGATACCCAAATACGTGTTTATTGATGCAGTTATGGGAATACGTATATATACGTGCTTACATACGAGTATATGCGTATGCATGCGCATATACTCATATATTTAACCTTGTTTACTGTAAAAACAATACATATTAAGTGAAATTAATATTTAATTTATATCTGCCTTATACTTAAAGATTAAGTGACTTTAGAAGAACATTATTCATTAAGCCTAATATTATGACCACTTTACCCCATCTTACTAAAATTGTTCTAAAAAATTATTCAAAATAGATTCAGCTAACTGCTAATCAGTGAGAGTTCATGAGACATGTAGAAAGCTTCCTGCGCAGTCAAACTCTTCATAGTTCTAACAAACAAAATTTCCCAAGGAAGTTAAAAAAGGTGTTTAGATTTTAAAAAATTGATAATCACACAAAATATTTTTTTTTTACCAAATAAAATTTTACCAGATGTAAAATTTTGTGTTCAAAATGTAGTTTCTAACTGCACTACTCTAAAATAAAATTTTCACATTCATTCGAACATTTATTTCCAAGTTATAGCCATTTATTTGAATTATGACCATTTTACCCCATTGACCACTTCCCCCACCAGACCCTATATATTGTTTTGCGTATTTGGTTTGTAAAAAAGATACAGGTCTTTGAAATTGAGCAATTTTGCTAGTTAATTTACGCACTAAAATAGAAATAAAAAGTGTGAAAACTTTATTGCACTTTCTTAGATGGCCTATATAATATATTATACTGGAAAAACATATTTTAAGTATAAAAAAAACTATTTTAATTTGATAACTTAGAAGTATTTGGACATGAATGAGTAGTTCATACTTGATTGCCAGCTTAAGTGGTTAATTTATAGACTATCTTCACATACAAATTTTCAATACACATTAACATATCTAAATTGCCTTAACATATGCAAAAACATTATATATACAAAATTTAAATTTTAAAAAGCGCGTTTTTTTTTGTTTGTTTGAGTGTAGTTTTGAAAAAATGAACTCACCTAGTAGTCCTATAGTTGTAATGGTGACTCAAGTACAGTGGCTCCCAAAAGTCTTCGTACACCTACGACTTTCAACGAAATAGGCCCCAATCCATTGGTTAGAATTAATATTTCAGAATAGGTATTTAATTATAAGATCTATAATTAATTTTTACCAAAACTACATGAAAAGTTTTTAAAAAATATTAAAACTTAATTTTTAAAAAATCAAAAACAAAAAAGTGCCGGAAATTCTATGTCACAAAAGTCTTCGTACACTTTATAAAATGTCTATTTATTATTGAATAATCTAACTTTTGATCAAGTTATTAATTAGTAGAATATCATACAGTATTATAACACCTTTTAAACGTCTGGGAATAGATTTAATTCTTTTACTTTCTTTTTTTTGCGTAATTTCTGATTAAGTGTTCAACCACAATTCGAGTCTTACTGTTTCTAGCTCTATTTTCGTTTTAAAGCCGTATTTTCGTAATCTAGCCTATAGATATCTCTAAATACGTTACATTAAGTTCAAATCTGGAGATTGAGGGTGCTTTTTCTGAATTTTAGGACGATTTTTGAGGCACTAGACGCAAACGTTGAAAACCGAGTGCTTCATATCGTTATCTTGATAAAAAACAAAGTTGTTTCCAATGACCAAATTTTTGGTTAAGAGTTCAAAATTGGTTTTTAAAATATTTAAAGGAACAGTATGATTCATTATTTCATCAAAAAATTCCAAACTACCAAGTCCTGATGCTGATATGCACCCTCACACTAGAACACCTCCACCGTCGTGATTAACTGATCCAACTAAGTTCTTAAGATTAAGTTCCTAATTTTTTCTTCTACTTACAATCATGCAACAATTTAACCAAAAATGTTGAATTCATTTTTATCTGTAAACAAGACGTAATTCTAAAACGTTTTTAGCTTATTTATCCTTGATTTTACGACGAAAAGCGTAAGCTTTGTGTTTTTCGTGCGAACAAGAAAATTTCTGCGGGAAGAGGCCCCATTTAATCCAGCTAATCAGAGAACTTGGCGAAAAATTTTAGGTGAAAATTAAACGTAAAATTTTTCTTTTAACTCTGTAGAAACTTTTACAGCACTCAAATGTGTATTTTTTATAATTTTTTCAACTTTAAATCTCTGATCACGTTTTGTCCACTTTGCCGGTTGACCTTTTCTTACCTTGTTTTTGGTCCGATTCCTTTGTTTAAAGCATTTTATCAAGCAATCTACTATACAAACAAATAAATTAACTAATTTAGAGTCATTTCAAACCAATTTACCGCAACTGTGGGAAACGAATTCGAATTTTGAATGGTGTTTGCGGTTTTTTACGAATACCAGCGATGTTATAGCAATAAGCACAATATTAAGAAATAAATAAACAAAAAATTGAAGCCAAATGACTTATAAGTGTCAACACAATGCAAAAATAATAATAAAACGGCATATGATAATTTTAATCATGAATTTATTCGAAAATATTTGAGTGTACGATGACGTTTGTGGCGTGTTATTTCTCTGTCTCTTCGTTTTCTGACCCATTTCAAAAAGTAGATCCGTTAATATTTTAAAAAAACCAATGGGTTGTATTTAGAATGACATAGGAATGATGTGAAAATATATTGGACTCCATATTCGAATTCAGTTTCGAGTTATTTTGGTTTTACTAAAAAATTTCAAAGTGTACGAACACTTTTGGGAGCCACTGTATATGGCGTTTTGGAATGCTTTACCAAGGCACATTCATAATTTGGTACTTTGAAAATGTACTAGGTGCAAGACTATGACAGGAGTTCTAAATTTAGTGATCAGCACAAGCTGTGTAATAACTTTTTTGACAATAATGGGCATTTTCTTTTGATAATCTTTTTAGTAACACACAATTCTTCATACCTATTGCTAGGGTACAATAATTTTACAGAGATAATATGTAAATACGGTGGCATAAAGCAGTGATTAAATGTTGTATTGGGAATTTTATTTGCAGAATCAAACCTTTCTTGTAGCATTTTTTCAGCTAGTTTAATATACTGAATAATCACAAGGATAGTAGCAAAAATGCAGAAGGTATGCATTTGTGTAGGAATTAAAATGTGACTTCTAGTAGTTCTTTGCAAGCTAGTCCTAGTAGTATCAATTCTTTTGACGGTTCTTCTGATTCTGTTACAATGTCCATTACCGTGTGATATTGCATAGAAATGCCATTCAGCTCTCAAGTTGACATCCGTTTCATGATTACATAAATTAAGAAAGTTCTTTCTATTTTTGTTGTGTATTTGAGTAAAGTATTTCAGTACGCCACATGCTGTGTCACCACCAGAACTATAGTACTACTGTGTGAGTTCATTTTCTAAAAACTACGCTGAAGTGAGAAATGAAAAACGCACCTTTTTTTTTCCTTTCAACTATGTAGATAATGCTTTTGCACGTTAGGTGTTACATAAGTTAATGTACAGAGCGTATGTTTGTATGTATTGAAAATTTGTGTGTGTAGATAGTCTATAAATGAACTACTTAAGCTATCAATCATGTATGAACTACTCATTTATGTCCAAATATTTCTAAGTTATCAAATTAAAATAATTATTTTTATACTTAGAATATCGTTTTCCAGTATATTATATTATATAGGCCGTTTAAGAAAGTGCAATAAAGTTTTCACACTTTTTATTTCTGTTTTAGTGCATAAATTAACTAGCAAAATTGGTCACTTTCAAAGACCTGTATCTTTTTTACAAACCAAATACACAAAACAATATATATAACATGTATAGTACTTGAATGGAATATTCAATTGGCCAAGAAATTTTAATTTTAATTCCATCCTCTTTTGGTTTACAGGGGTCTAAAATGTCATTTTTTTTTCAATTTTCTGATCTTTGAAGGGCTATAATTTATAATGGGTAAACAATCACACAATTACAGCTATATTTTATCATTAGTGTGACTCCAGTGATTAGTTTTTGCCATATTTCACTCTGTGTTTTCATCCAATAAGCGAGTTATGACCCTTTGAAATGAGTAAAAATTTTACATTTGACCTTGAACTTTAACCTGTTGCCATTCTTTTAATTAGTGTTCCCGCTAGGCCGTTTTTTGAAGGGCGCAGCGCCCCGCCCTTTAAGAAAAAATGAAATTGCATCCTGTGTTTTTAAAAAGATGTCTCAAACATCGTTTGTACTCGCACGATATCGGGGCAATTTTACTTGTCCAGCGATCGTCCGCAAAAACGCCCATTTCTTATCATTATTCCCAGAATTTCACCCTGAAAACGGCCCCATAAATAAAAGGGGGAAGCAAACACCAAGGCAAAGAGGAGAAGGGGATGAGATTCTAGGAATTCTAACAGGCTTATCAGTAGGAAACAAAGGCATGATCTTCCTTCTACTGAAGGTGGGGTTTTGACAGGGTGTGGGAAGGGATATGGTTCTCTAGGAAGGAAGAGATCATTGTTTCATTCATCCCCATCCTTAATCTTCTGAGAATCAACATGAGAGAGGGAATAGGACATTTTCCTAGCATTTCAGCCCTTTGTGTCCGTTTTTCCTTTGCACCTGGAAATTAGGCTTAGCAATTTTAGCGCATTGCTAGTGATTGTGTAGCAATCTTTTCACATCTGTTTCTGGAAAGTTAACTTTCTGATTGTATCCTAAGTAGAAAATAGTACAAAGATTACAGAGCTAAAATACAAGGGTTTTTTTTTTGCCCCTTGGATCTTTAACCCCTTCCCCAGTTAAAAAAAAAAAAGAAAGAAAAGAAAAAGCGTTTGAAATGGAAACATATCGCTTTTCCAAGGAAATTTTTTGCTGCAAAATAATCATTTTTTTCGTTTCTTTGTGCTTAGTATTTTTATTATCTTTCAATGTATAAATCGTATAACAGATTATTTTTAAAACTTATTGACATAATTTTCACAAAAATAGTCTGAGATAAAAATTTTGGATTGGCCTGAGTTGCTTATTTCTGTTTTGCACCTTGCTACGACTGCATTTTTGAAGCACTGCACACAGTATTTTAATTTAATTATTCTGTTTGAAGTGTAACATATTTAAGAAGGAGAATTGACATTCATCATGATTTTGATGTCTACTAAAATATGTGATGGCACAATGCACGTTACTAGGCAGCTTTTTTAGGTTAGAAGGGGAGATCAGTAATTAAATACTGTTCTTCTTAAATTGAAATTCATAGGGTTTTGAAATGCCTAGAATTTATACGATAGGTAGTCAAATTTAAGGCTTGAAAAGTGTTGAAAAACTCACAAAACCAAGTTTCAGCATTACCTAAATGTTCTTATGGAGTGTGGAAAACATTTGTTTGGGGGGGGGGGGGGACTCATCCTTTTCTAAAGACAAATACATTTTCCGTATGAAATAACGATATTCAATACTGAAGTCGGTGATGGCGGCGATCCGGTGGGGGGGGGGCATAGTCTCATAGTGCAGACACTGTTTGAATTTTTGCAAGATGTTTCAAGATGTTATTTCCCCTCTTTGTTTTTTTTTTGGGAAAAGGGGGTACTTTTTGAGGGGTGCATTATTCATAGCTGCCAACCTCAATATAAAAAAATAGGAGCACTTAAGGGGAAAAATAGGAGCAATGAGGGTTAAAATAGGAGCACCAAATCGTGGCCTGTGCTAAACCTTCCTTCTGTACCGTAAGCTTCTATAAGTTCTAAGCACCCTTACAATGCGTTTCTGAATTTTCATGTTAGATTTTCAACAAAACTACAACCAAGTATAAGATAAAAATATTTTACATTAAAAAAGCATCATTATGTAGGTACATATTGAAAATTAAAAAAAAAAAAAAACATGATTACTGTTTGATTTAATAAAACTGCAACCCTTTTTAAAAATATTCCTTTATACATATCCTACATGTATTGAAAATGCATTGCATAAGAACATATTGAAGATTTAAAAAAAAAAAAAAAAAAAAAAAAAACACTATTACTTCTTATACTTGGAAGTAAAGCAACTTCATAGTAAAGGTCAAGACTTGGAAATCTTCTAAATGGCCAGTGGCCACTAGACTCCAAAAACTTAGTGGCCACAACTGTCACCAAGTTTTGAAACACAAACTGGAGGGGAGATGGGGCAGTTTTTACAACTTTCATGAAAAAAATAGATGAATAGGACTTCACACATTTTAAAATAGAGTCATTCAATACTTTTTTTGTACATGGAAAATTCAAGTTAAAATAGATTTCTGATTTATTTAAAAAAATAAATAAATAAATGAGAAGTCAGCA
This sequence comes from Uloborus diversus, assembly GCF_026930045.1. Lineage (NCBI taxonomy): Eukaryota > Metazoa > Arthropoda > Arachnida > Araneae > Uloboridae > Uloborus > Uloborus diversus. The sequence continues at coordinate 162,813,524 of NC_072733.1, read as the reverse complement.
GGAACCTTCATTTTAGATGAAATGGTTTCAGCTTATAACAAAGCCTCCGAGGCAATAAGGAACAAATACAGATAAAATTTCTCTTTCAAAAAAATAATTAAAAAAAAAAAACATAACTTTTTGCCATTTGTTATTTTTAATAGTTTGCATTGAGACAAACAACCAATTCTGTTTTCGGAAACTTAGGCTATTAATAGTCTTGTCTGCTTCCATGTTGCAAATGACCAAACATGGCAACAATGCAAAAAATTTAAGATGATAGATTTTTGAATTTGTTGCATTAAAAGTAATTATAAATAATTAATAATCCTTAAAAAAACTAAAATTTAGATGAAATAGACAGTTTTTAGCACATTAGCATCCAAACCAATCAGAGTAACATAATATTCTGAAGAAATTTTTTTTTCATTTTTCAAGAAAAAAATTAAGAATTTTCCGAAAAAAAAAAAAGCCCATTTTGCATTATTTTCAATAGTTTGCATTGCAATAAACATCTAATTCCGATTTTGAAAACTTGGCCACTTTAAGATTTTTGTGTACTTAAATCTCGCAAATGACCAAATATGGCGACTAAGTCAAAAATTCAGATATAAAATTTTGAATTTGTTGCATGAAAATAATTTGAAAATAAAAAATCCCCATGAAACTACAATTTAATTGAGAATCTAGCACATTCGTGTCCAAAGCAATAGGGATAAGATGAAATTTTAAATAGTATACTTGTTTTCATTTCTCAAAAAAATTACCTAAAATAACCACAAAAAAAAAACATTTTGCAGCACATTTTGCTGATTTTCATTAGTTTGCAGTTAAAAGAAACCCCCAATTCTACTTTGTCTTTGAAAACGAAAGCACTTAAGCATCGTCTACTTCCATCTTCTGAATGACCAAACATGGCGGCTACGTTTTGCACGTAGCTGAAATGCTTAATGAAGAAACGATGTTCTCCGATCGATTAGCGCTCCCACTCAGTGTTTATCTTGACACTAATGCTTCCAGGGCATTAAATTGCCTCCTCTTTTGTTGAGTTTGTGCACAATTCCTACCTTCCAGGATAGGGAAATTTCTTCTTTTTCCTCAGAAATCGAAAAGTGTACAAGCAAAGTCAAAAAACGGAGTTTTTTGGAATAAATCGGATTTTCGGAGCACGCAATAAAAATCGGAGAAACTCCGGGAAAAACGGAGCACTTGGCAGCTATGATTATTGGTCTTGGCTGGGGGGACACCGCGCTGAAAAAGTGCCCTTTTTATAACAAATAGTGCCCCTTTCAATGACCAACACCCTGCCTTTTTTTTTCTAGAGTGAACACTAATTTTAATTATTAAGTTACAGCCACATAGCTCAGCATGTAAGACTATCATCTTATGCACTTTAACATCAAAGCGTAAAATTAGCTGCCATAAATGTAATTCAAATAGATTTTGGCCAAAATGCAAAGCTCTATAAGTCCCATTTTTGACTGCGAAAATGACTTTTGATGACCTCTAAAAAATCAAGGGTTAAGGTTAGAGAAAAAATAAAAGTGGTTTTAAACATCATTCATATGCATCTTTTTGGGATATGAGTTTCAAAAAAATTAAAAATGGTCGAGCGCACTCATCCGTTGAATCTGTATGGAATGACTCAAATGTCAACTCCTAGTGCAGATAAAAAGAAGAATAATGATAGTTACCAAAACCTAAATTTGCACAAACCATATCTATGGTATCTTTGTGTTCAAAAAAATAGTTATCAGGGTCAAGTACTTGAAAAAATTGAATCGCTGATTTTGGAAAGAGCGTAAGTCACCATTTTTGACAAATCGAGATAATAATGGGAAACGGTACTGTGGTAGTAAACCTACTAAATGAGATTAAAAGCAGCCTAAGTTTGTATGGAGAAGTGATTGAGAAAAATGGAGGGGAAATTCGCGATGACTTTGAAAAGGGCGTTAGTCATTGAATTTACGCCCTTTTCAAACTCATTGACAATTCTAATAGATGTCGCTGCATGTGCAAGGTAATATTTTTTGTTACTCCTGTAGTGCAGTGTTTTATGAACTGTAATGAGTAATCTGCCATCATTATTTCGCCATATTGCATCATTATTTTAACAACATTGCATCGTCATTATCTATGTTGTTTTGGTTTATGTGATTTTTTTAAACATTAATGATGAACGAAGTAGATGAAAAAAAACGTAAAAAAGGAGTCAGAAACACAAAAAACTATGGGCAACAGATTGTGAAAAAGGCTAGAATTTCTGGAGAATCCTTTATAAATTCCCCTGGAAAGCAAGTTGCAAAGAAAACTACAGGAGATGAATGCAGGTTTGTATTATTATTATTTCTTTATTCCAAGGAAAATTTTCCGTAAAATATGCCACATTGTTGTGAATAATATCATTGATATACAGTTTTTTTCCTCTAACAAAGTAGATTACATTATTTTCTTTTCAGTTGCCGCTCAAAATGCTTTGATTCATTTTCTCCAGAGGAACGTGACGGTGTCCTTGCTAATCTGTACTCTATGCAATCAAGGACAATACCAGACGTCTATCTTCAGTCCCTCGTTGATCACCATGAAGTCAAAAAACATCGTCTCAGAAAAGAGGAACCGAGAGTGAGGCTGTCCACTTTCAGCAATCATGTCATGCGGGGCTGCCAAAAGGTACCTGTTTGTCAAAAGGCTTTTCTCAGTCTTCACAGCGTTTCCAAGAAGAGGCTAAGGCATTTACAGGGATTACAAAGAAGAGGAGACACTCCAAAAGAAATGCGCGGTCAAGCTCCTCGATGAAATTTCGAGATTTCCACCATTGAAATCAACCGAATGGTGGAGCATATTAAGTCATTTCCCACGAAAACGTACCACTATTCCAGCAGAGAAAGTGCATACCTGAATGCTCGTCTAAGAGTAAAAAAAAAATGCACGAACTGCTCTGCATCAAACATCCTGATACTCACATTAAGTACGAATATTATCTTTGTTGCTTCAAAGAAAACTTTGATTTGATATTTGGTCGCACCCGATTGACACTTGCATCACATGCGAACAGTTGGTCATCAAAATAAAAAGCCCTACACTCAACGACAATGCCAAAATAAGCAGCAACCGCAGAGCTTCTCGTTCACAAAGCACGTGCATAGAAGTTTTACAAGAAAATTAGAGAGGTGGAAGCTACCTGCACATCCAATAACCATATTCAGGGCCTTTGCTTCAATTTCATGCAAAACTTACCCCTTCCGGAAGTTTCAGTGCAGGATGTGTTTTATGTTCGACAACTTTGGATCTAAGTGTTCGGCGCCCATGAGCTAGGTTCCTCCCACACGCAAATGTTCGTTTACCAAGAAGGGGAAGTCAAGAAAGGTGCCAACAACGTGTGTTCCATGTTGCTGCAGTACATCGAGGAGACCGTACCTGCAGAGGTCACAGAGCTTCATTGCTTTTGCGATGGGTGCGCAGGCCAAAATAAGAATCATACTGTGCTGCGTTTCTTTCTCACTTTGAGAGGCAGGAAGCGTTTCAACAAAATCTTTCTCTACTTCCCTGAACGTGGTCACCCTTACTTGCCATGCGATAGGGATTTTGGTCTCATCAAGAGAAAGGTGAGACGAGCCAATCGCGTCTATGTCCCTGACGAATATCATGCAATGATTCTAGCTGCCAGAAAGGATCCCTTCACTGTCAAGGTGCTGCGCCGCAAAGACGTCAAAGATTTCAGTCAAGAGTGGCTGGAGTTTATAAGAAATCCTGCATCCCTTTGAAAAAGACCCCCCAGGTCCAGAAGAGTGTTCATCGCGATTTATTCTCCGTCAGTTACAACAAAATGTACGTGTTTGATTCTTCAACTCCTGGGATCCGTATTGCTTTTGACTGGATTGATGGTCTCAACTACAACAGTTACAAACTCCTGAAAGTGAAGAACATCCCCGATCTACCAACTATGCCAGCATACACTGATCAGGTGCCTATCAATGAGAAGAAGTTGACTGACATTAAAAAGCTCCAACCTCACATTCCCGAGGAACACCATGGATTTTACAAAAGGATCCTCTCTTGGAAAACCATGACTTCTGATAATGCCAGCGACGAAAACAAAATGTAGTTGAGGGAGAAAAAACTAACATTTATGCAATTAAAATATCTTTAAAATAAGTGCAATGAAAATATTTTTTTATTGCCAAAAACCGATTGATTTTGAAAAGGGCGTAAGTCATCTAATTTGTCAATACGGTATTTGATACAAATTAAATCGGAAATTAACCAAAACTTAACTGAACATATGTAAAAGCAATGCCTTTGGAATGACTGCTATACAGATTTATAATAACATATTTGTAACTTGAGATAAACAGTTTTATCAAGTTTTCTAAAAATCAATTGCTTGTGACTTACGCCCTTTTCAAAATCAGCGATTCAATTAAAAAATCCTACTAATTTGAATACTAAAAACCACAGATGCAATCCTTCTGTAGCATTACTAAAGTTCTATGGTTAAGACGAATATATGTATGGCAGGGGTGATAGTGGACCGAAGTGAAATTTTCTGAAGACAGTGTGAAATTTTCAGAAACGATGAGGGAGCTCATTTTGTTCTTCCCAAAATTTTGCATGTGTAATCTATCCTATCATGGGTTGTTGAGTCAATGTGGATGAACAAACCGTACTGACCAATACGGAACTTGTCGGAGTTAGTGCAAAAACAAATTGAAACTTTTCAATGCTCTTGTGCAGCTATAACTAAAAATATCTACTTATATTTACACCCAGTAACAAAAACAGCACAACGCTGCAAGGTGTGGGGCAGATTATTGAAAAAATCTGCAGACTATTTCTTAGTTGTATAAGAAAAAAACTCTTACGATTTTCAAAGAGAAATCATCTTAAATTTCAGTTAATGAAGAATTGTCAGAATTTTTCAGGATATGATCCACAGACAGCGTGTACTTGTATAAGAATCTGGTTTTTAAGCATTCCTCGGTGTTGATAAGGTTTTACAATTGTCTAATGTTGGTTTATCTTGCAGACTACATTTTGATTTTTAATCTGCATTGCAGACTGCTGAAAAACATTCTGTTACCAGGCACACACATAAAAAAAATTACATCAAAACGTCTTTGCAAGCAATACATACCTCTCTGTGATACCAGACAGGAAAATTCAAGATTATAGCATCAACTGCAGCTAAGAGATCTCTTAAATCAAGACCAACTTGCTAAAAAATGTTACATAAACTCTCAATATTATAAACAATAAATATTCATTAATATATATATCAGGAGTGAATTTATAAATTTTCCAGTACCCAAAAGCCATTGCAAAATAATTGAATGGACTGTGTCCAATTTTATGACAAAGGGAAAATTATTTTTCCTGAAAAGCAGTACCCGAACAGCATTATAGTACCAATTCACCCCTGATATATGTATTTATTAAAAGATAAAAATATACAGATGGATGACAAAAAAATACAAACACCCATGAAAAGACATGGTCCCCTTTCAAGAAGCAGAACCACATATCACTTTAAACTCAAGTCTGTCTTTAAGTGGTTGTGAAAGGTAAGGTATCATTCTTTCAACATAAATCACAGAAGTTGCATGCACTTACCATATGTTCTGAAAATTTCAATTAAGAGCGACTTGTCAGAGTTTGAAAAAGTCATGACTTTTGAAATGAGATGCACTAGCTGCTTGGTGATGGAAGCACCTAATTATTTGAAGCATGTAAATAGTATTGACTCAGTAAACACTACAGCATACAAATACAAATGTGACGACCAGCAACAGGCTCTGGGCCCAGCTAGGCTGGTCCTAGTCAATTAATTAGTCCCCAATGAAGATCAATGGCCCTCTTAAAGCTACCACAAAATGCAGTAATGTGTTGTCGGCAAAGTACAGCAGTAGGCGGAAAATAAATCTTTCTAAAAGAGATTTTTAAAACTGTTAACCAACACAATGGTTAAAAAACATCAGAAATCTTTACCCAGGATAATGTCAGACATAGGTAGTCATCTCCATTATTCAATTTCAGCAAGAATTGTTCCAAAGAAAACTTCACGCTTCAAAAATTTATGAAAGAGTTGAATTTAGTAAACCACAGGTGACGACCCTTCGTGCTTTTCAGCGACACAAATGGTGTAAAAACACACAAAAACCGAACTCCTCAGCAGTGGTAACAAGTCATATGGTGTGATAAATCAATTATCATATTTCAGAAAATTGGACACTTTTATAAATGGTTTTTCCACAGAAGCATTTTCTCTTGGCTGCCTCTTGCTAATTATGAATTATGGCGGTGGTTTCCTTATAACATGGGGTAACATCTTGGTGGGGTTTTGGGCTGCTTGTAACTCTGCATAAAAGGGTAAGAGGTGTTTACTACATAGGTATTTTGAGGACTCCAGTGCATCTGTTCATCCAGTACACACTGCTAAAAAAGCCGGAAAATGGTTTGAAGAGCATTAGGACAAAGCGGAACATCTCACTAGGTCCTCTTAGTTTCCTAACTTGAACATTTACAAACATTTGTGGGAATATTTGGAGCCAAAATCCATGAGTGACTTTGCCCTATGTCATAGTTTTTTGAATTAGAGACTTCTGTGTAGGAAAAATGGTTTCATGTTCCATTAAATGTTGTTCTTTATAATTCCATCTCTTTGTCACATGCACTCTGTAGTTAAGTCAAAGGATGGTCAAACTCCTTTTTAATACAGCTTTTCTCTAATATCATAGGTGTTTGCATAATTTTGTCACCCATCTGTATAGTAGATACACACACACACACACACATATATATATATTATAATAATAATAATAAAAGTGAAAAATATTGAAAAGACCACACCAAAAGCCCATAGATGCGCAACACAGCAAAACTAAAAAGTCAAGTAAATATAAAATTAAGCAAACAGAATTTCAAATATTCAACAAATTATAAATAATTAATGATGATAAAAAGGAAAAATGCAAACAGCTATTAAGTAGGAAAAGATAAAGAGTGAATCCAGAGCTCATCAGCCGTGGAGGATTCATTAATTATGGTCAAAAGACCAAAATTTTAACTATGAACTAAAAGAGAATGTTTAAGCTCCAGTACATGCAATATAGACAGAGTGTACAACCAATTGGTGGCCCAATAGCTAATTTCTAAACCGTTAAGAGATAACAGGGATAGAAGTGACATTTGCCAACAAAAATATAGGAAAGTATAAGAATTTTCTGAAAAAAATATAGGAATTCGATGGAAAATATAGGAATTTTCTGCAGACAATATAGGAATTTTTCGAAATAATATAGGAACATTTTGAAAAAGAAAGCGGATATACAGGAATTTTTATAATAAGGCTGGCCAGTATGACTTTTTTTTTTTCTAAATGCAATACTACTACTCGATTAAAAACATTCAATAATACTACCTGACATAAGTGCAATACATACGCATAAATAAGTCTAAAAATACACACAAAATCAATTTTACAAAAAGAAAAAGAGCATAAAACTGTATTTTGTACTAAATAGCATATTAAGGTATACTTCTTTAAAAGTAAAAAAAAAAAAAAATAGACGAAATTTTTTGTAGATGAACACAAATCTTTCTTAAAATAATTGTATCACTAATCTAATTCTTGACTGTCCATAATCAATCTCTGAACATAAGTTGCTCACTAAAGATTCTTTATAGTTTTACAAGTTCAAAATAATAATTTAAAAAAAAACATGAATGAATGTTTTCTTTTGAAAACAGCAGCAACAGTAACAATACTTAAAATGTGCAATGAATTACATTTCAACAAAAAGACTCTCATTCTACTTTCAAATGTCTTTATTAACAAATCAGTTAATTTGAATCCTAATTAACAACCTTCACATAATCAAGTTTAGAATTTTAAAACATATTTTCACAAGCAAAACATATGTTACAATGAAGTTACAGCATTTTGCGCAATTAAATTTTTGCATTGCATTTTGTATAAGACTATTCCAGGGTTCCCACTCTCATTCAAGAAAAAAATTCAAATACTTATTTACTATACTTACACTACACCGCCAGCTCACTTATTCCATCCGAGGACTGCAGTTTTGTGCTTTTTAGCACTCAAAAGCAGTTGAGTGCTCGGATGGAATAACTGAGCTGGCGGTGTATTTTAAGTATTTCTGAATTAGCTCTGGCTTTAGGGTGGTAACTTACTACAAAATACCTTAGCTTTGCCATCAATCTTTGAGTTGAATCGCACCATTGCTGCGGTCGCTCATCTGGTTTGCTAATTCTGCATTAGCTAACCAGTTTGTTTGGCTCTCTTGGCTCCGTTAAGAGATTTTTCGCCTCCAGCTCATGTGATTCCTATTCCGGGCTGTAGAGTGCTAAAAAGCACGAAACTGCAGTCCTCGGATGGAATAACTGAGCAGGCGGTATATTTTAAATATTTCTGTCTTAGCCCTGGCTTTAGGGCAATAACTTACTACAAAATACTTATTTACTATGATGTAAACCTTGTGATAGCTCTTGAGCAGTGGCGTTTCCAGGATTTCATTTCGGAGGGGGTCCAATCAGTGGCATTGCCATGAAGTTATTTGGGGGAGGGGGGGGGGCGCTAAGGAAATTTGACAAATTGATATGGAGATCTTAAAAATTAGCAAAATAGATTTTAGAAACGAAAATTTTATTTAACTGTTATTAATGATAATTAATAATTTTGAATGCATTTGAATTTAAAACAAGCAAAAAAATTTAATGCGAAATAGATTCCTCACTTCCCCAGGAAGCTAAGCAGGGACAAAATTCCAAGAAATTTGGAGGGAACTAGACAAAGGAGAAGTCCCTTTTGATAGATTCTAAACAGGTATATTCTCAGAATTTGCATCTACTTCATTGATACAAGGGAAGCAAATGTTTTGGAGATTGCAGAAGGAAATATTTTCGCACACTAGGGGAAAATAGAGAGTCATTGCAATAAAGCACTACACCTTACAGCGTCCCTCATTTCGTCCCCCTCCCCTTCCCCTGTCCATTTTACTTTTATCATTTTTCCCTTCAAAATGTTTTTGGTGTGTTATATATTGTACAAGAGCAATGTATGGATGCCTCACTTGCCAAATCGATTAACTCCATAAAACAGTCGAGAAAACTGATGAAGAAGAAAGTGTTATCTAATAGGAGTGAATAGGCCGTCGTGTTACATTTTCTGCCATCACATGGTCAGAAATGTATTGAAACAAAACTTTAATATAAATTCACATGCTAAGCATTGATTAACCGCTATTAAAGCAGAAATGATTATATTTTTTTTTAAAGTGGAGTTAATCGATTTGGCAACTGAGGCATTCATATATGCATATTTTTTCTTGTTCCATTTTTTTTACTTGAATAAAATGCTTGTTTTCAACACACAATGCAGTTTTTCTTCAATCATATATTTACATTTGAGGGGGTGCGGAACCCTCCCCCCCCCACCCTTGGATACACCACTGCTCTTGAGCAGTGTTCCCTGCTAAGCAGTTTAAGATAGCAGTTGTTTCCATCCTAGCACAACTGTACTTTCTTTGGTACCTCTAAGACGGGAACATATTTTTAACGAAAGTTTTTGCATGATCCGATACTGTGATGGGCGAGCTGTGCTCCAGAATGAAATTCGTGAATAAAAGTTCTGTTCTAATTATGTTATCACTTGACGATGCAGTAAAAGTCAAACTTAAAGTTTTATAAGTTGTTAAAACATGCACAATATCTTTCCATGTGCTATGCTGAAATCCAAGTCACATGTTAGCATGTCACACAGTAATATCAGGGGTCAATCCAGGTTTCATTTTTTAAGTCCCCGTTTTGTGAAAGAGCAAAATATTTTTTGTGAATTTTCTTTATTTTTGTAAAAAAGAGATGATTGTGAATTTCCTTTTCTTTTCCGGAAAAAAAAAGTGCTCAAATAAATTCAAATGCATGTAAGTTAAAAATTTATATGTATTCTGTATGTTTTTTTTTTTTTTTTTTTTTTCAGAAAAATCTCTGATATGATATTTTTGAGCATTGTTTTTCTGAAAATCCTGACTTTTCAGTACCAAATTCGATCATAGTTGAAATCCATGATTTCCCATGACTTTCAAGGACACCCAGTAAAATATACATTTGATTTAGAAATATTTGGTCATTAAAGCAAAATAAACCAGACCTAAAAACTTTGTAGCCACCACTGTCACCAAGTTTTAAAGTACAAAAAGTGAGGGGGGGAGCGATTAGTTTTTACTACATTCATAAAAAAAATTAAAAAATAGAACCTTGCATTTGTTTACAAAAACATGCATTTTGGAAAATTTAAGTTAAAATAGCTTTTTGAATTATTTCGAAATAAATAAATGAGAAGTTGGCAGGAAACTGCATTTTAGTAATCAAAATTGTTTCTTTAAGTTCATACCAAAGCCTCCAAATCAATGAGGATCAAATGCAATTGTGCAGATAAAATTTCACTTTTCAAGAAACTAATTAGTTAAAAGAAACATGTTTTATGACCCTTTATGTTATTTTTAATAGTTTGCTTTGAGATAAGCATCTAAAATTCTGTTTATAGAAATTTAGGCAATCTATAGTCTAGTCTACTTCGATCTAGAGAATGACCAAACATGGCGACTACGCAAAAAATTTAAGATAATAGATTTTTGAATTTGATGCATAAAAGTAATTGTTAATATAATTAAAAATCCTCAAAAAACTGCAATTTAGATGAAATAGATTTTTCAGCACATTAGCGTCCAAAGCAATGAAGATCAAATAATATTCTGAAGGTAAAATTTTAAAGCTAAAAATTTGGATTTTTCAAGAAAATGAGTGTTATCCAAAAAAAGAAGCTCCGGCACATTTTGCGGTATTTTCAATAGTTCTCATAGCAATAAATTCCAATTCTGTTTTTGAAAACTTAGGCACTTAGTTTAGGCTTTGTCTACTTCCATCTTGGGAATGACCAAAACTGGCGACTACACCGATTTAGATTTTAACTAGTAGCATAAAATAATTTAAAAATAAAAAAATCCTCATAAAAAATCCACTAAATTGTTTTTTTTAAACAATTTAGTGGAAATCCTATAGTTTTTAGCATATTAGCGACCAAAACAATGAGGATAAGATGAAATTTTAATTTTTTTATTTCTCGAAAAAATTTAAAAAAAAAAAAATTGCAGCACATTGTGTTATTTTCATTATTCTGCAGTTAAATAAATATCCAATTCTGCTTAGTTCTTATAATCTTAGGCACTTAAGCATCTTGTCCGATTCCGTCCCGTGAGTGACCAAATATGGTGACTATGTTTCACACGTAGCTGCTGGTCCGGTAGCTTTCCGGTTCGAAAATAAAAAAGAAATGACTGTTTCAGATTTACCCTATTGTGTTGTTCGTATATTTATTTTGTAATGTGAAATTTTGTGAATGAGCTGCTTTTGAGACGTGGCATTTTGTGAATGCGGCCGCTTTTACGATACGTAAATTTGTGAAGGGGCCGCAAAGCGGACTCAATTTGGGTCTGGATCGACCCCAAAGTGTGCATGTTTTTCCGACTTCCTCGATTCCTTTAAAATCGGGAACAGCTTTGTGTATTCTTTCTTGAAAACTTGGCAGTGCGGCCTCTTCGGAGACATTATTATTAAAATGAACGTTTAGTTGATACGCGAAATGCAGCACCTACATTCCGCGCAAGCAAAACCAAAACAATCGAAGTTGAGATGAGCGATGAGCTATCCCGCAAGCAGCAATAATTACAGTCGTAGCCAAACACAAAGTTCCGAGAAAAAAAAAATCGCGCGTGTGGAGACTTCTTGAAGCAGTAGTTAGCCGGCGAGTCCTTTCTAGAATGACGTCGTGAAAACCTACACAGCGCATGCGTCCATCATGATCGCCCAAGTTCATCGACGCCGAGTTCGAAAGAGAAGTTTTGAGGACTTGCGAAGGAGCTTCATGGGCGCAGAATCGAGCTGCGCAGATGAGCTAAAGTCGAACGCTGCGCTGCTTAGGAAGAAACACGGTAGGAAAGATAAAACGGCGTCTGCCCGTGGCTCGCGAGAAAAGGCAGTAGCTAAAAGTCGCGGGGAAAAGTTAAAAAAAAAAAAAAAGGAAGCGGAAACTGATAATATAGGAATTATAGGAAAATAGGAACATTTTCAGAAATATAGAAAAATATAGGAATATAGGAACGCTGCGATGCCTGAGATAAGCATATAGTTCTAATTGGAAAAAAATATTTAAATTCCGTAAGGAATCAAAATTTATGAAATTTTTGTCAAAAAATCAAAATGTAAAAAAAAATACAAACTTTTATACAGTCCCCAAATCCTAGCAATTATATTTAGTAAAATAATCTTGACACAATAACAATTCAAACTTAAAAAAAAATCACTCTTCTACGACCAAAATTGACCGAGGGTTGAAGTTTTGAAAAATTATGATTTTCGGAAGTTTTAGGACATCAGCCAGATAGCTCTTAAGGGGATATTATGCGAATTTACAAAGTGTGTTAATAGGTTTAAATTTATTTTAGTCCTTGTTATCAGGGGCCAATATTAACCATTGGAGAGACTTAGTAAGTGCTATTTATAAGTTCAAAGTCTTATTTATGGTTAAAAGGAGGGGGCCGGGGTATCGAAGTGATTTGTTGTTTTGTTTTAAGAACCTCTAATTTCCAATCATTAAGCAAATGGATTTTTTTTTGTCATTCAAAAATCAACTATTATTTTTTAAACAATTATTTTTTTTTCTTTTTTTTTGTTTCAAAAAAATATTTTTGTTTAATGTTGGGATTTTTTGAGCAATCACCAGTTGCTTATTGTCCTCATTTGACCAAAGTTGATGTTGCTCTGATTTTTCAGATTGGCACGACGAGTTTTTTTATTTCATTTTACAAAACAGGAAGTACAGTAAAACCCCTCCTAACAGACACCCCTTTTATGCACATAATTTTTAATTCCCCAGTTCCAATGCAAATAACATTATTAAACCCATGTCCAGCGGACACCTCGCGGACAAAAAAATTTGTCCCATTAGTGTCCGTATTCGAGGGATTTTACCCTGTATTGTATTTTGCGTACCAAATCAGCCTCTTCCTCCTCTTCTGGTTCCAACTGGTCTAAAAAGTAATACTTTTTACTTCCTTTTACAAAAAAAGAAGTATTGTAGTCATGAAAATTTTTTCACTTATTATTATTTTTTAAAATCTGATTTCAATTTGGCCACTGTTGGTGGTATTTGGAGGGTTAACTATCAAAACACATTGAAATTTCCAATAATGGGGAAATAACATTAAATTAGTGTAAAAGGAAGTCAGGTGATGCACACATCAGCTCGTTTTAATATTTATTTAGGGAGTAAAATTTTCGCCGTCATAGTTACAAATCATCTGTGGTTTGATTTTATTCATATTTTTTCAGGGCTTAACTCAAGCAGACGTCACATTTAAAAAAGAAAAAAGGTTTGCGTATAAACTTAAGTTTTTTTCTGAAAAAAGACCTATATAGATGAACTTAAACAGCAAAACTTCATCTTCATAGAAAATTTCGAGATTACTAATTCTCACCATTTAAGATTGATCAGAAATAAAAATACATGACCAAATTGCTGTAAATAAATAACCTTTATGATAAGAGTACTGGTGGATATCATCCATAAAATCTTGATCTTTATTACCGCATCCTAATCACCACTTCTTTTTTGCGGGTGTACTTTGTATTACCTATTCTAGAAAATTAAGTCATAGTATTATGATGGGTGCAAATTTCTTAGTCAATTCTATTCCATTCCATTTGTGGAAACAAGAAACCCAACGAATAGGCTTTCGCAATTCGTGATTGCGAAAAAGATTATTTAAATTCAAGAACATTTTGATTCAATTTTGTTTAACATCTTAAATTCAAATTATGTTCCTCGCCCCCACAAATTTCGATAGGACCCTTCTCGTCGAGTTTCTTTGTTCTACAAATGGAATGGGATGGAAGTGAGAAAAAATTGGCACCTGTCAATTAATTTATGAAACACGACAAGCAATCCAATCAGTTTTTGTAAAAGAATAACAAAAATAAGACTAACCAGAATATTTAAGTAAGAGCACCAAAAGTCTAGCATTGTTTCAGAAAAAGAATTTGTGTTGTAAAGAAAGATTCAAGCCACCGCTTTTATCGTCTGCACAACTTTTTTTTTCTTTTCTTTCTTGGCCAGAAACTTTTGTTACAACCATTAATTGAAATTACTTAAAAAGAAATTTTTTTAGCATTACAAAATTATCGTCTGCCTTCTGAAATACCATAACAGAAGTTCTAAATAATTCAAACTTTTACGGTTTTCCTTTTCTTTTAAATATACTTTTTTTTTCTTTATCAGTGCTCTATAAATTTAAATACAGTTTTACATAAATTGAGATACAAAATATGTTTTCAAATCAAATTCACGTATAAAAATTAGAATTTCCATTCCCAAGAATTATTCTTGAAACAAATAAGAAAAGAAAAAAAAGCTTTTAATCATAAATGTACCTTTGAGCGAAAAATAGTACTTGAAGAGTCTTTTCAACAATTAATACTGCCTTCTAATGACAAGAACCCAAAATAAATTTAAACCTATTAACACACTTTATAAATTTGCATACATCCCCTTAAGAGCTCTCTTGCTGTCATCATAAAATCTTCAAAAACTGTGATTTTTTGAAACTTAACTATAACTTTACGATAACTCAGTAATTTTGCTCACAGAAGAGTGGGTTTTTTTTTTTAGTTTTTAAATGTTATTGTGTCAAGAATATTTTACTAAATGTAATTGCTAGGACTAGGAAACTGTTTAAAAAGTTAAATTTTGTAATTTTTTCAAAATTTGATTTTATGACAAAAATTTTATAAATTTTGATTTTTTACGGAATTTATATGTTTTTTCTAATTGGAACTATATGCTCATCACTAACGGTTTAGAAATGAGCTATTTGTCCACCAATAGGGTGGACATCCTGTGTATACATACATATATCATCACCTCAGAGCAACAGTAAGATATCTTAGAGTTCTTTCTGGGATTAGATGTCCTACTGTTGCTCTGAGGCGGCAATATATATATATATATATATATATATATATATATATATATATATATATATATATATATATATATATAAAATGTCTTATACATTAAAATGCAGAAGCTTTGCTGTTACCATATGATTGTAACCGCAAAACTCGAAAAAGAAATCTGTGGATTAACCCAAAATTTTTACACAAGGTTCCTTTTATAGAAGAGGTTCTTTTTATATCCCAACTCCCCCTCCCCCCTCACACAAAAAAAAGGAAAAATTCAAACGTTTTGTGAGGATTTAATTTAAACAAAATTATGCCTCACAAATTTTTTCGTGCATTTTTGCCGATTGTTAAGCAAGAAATGGAGTAAATATTTACAGGGTTCATCCTCACTTCAGATAAAGAATTTCCATGACTCTTCAAGACTTTTTCATGACTTCATAAAAAAAATTTATGAGCTGGGTAAAAGAAGAGAATAGTTCTGTTTAATGTCAAACTCTAAAATTTTTTCAGAAACAGGCATTTAGCAAAACTTTTACGCCAATGCCACTACCCTCATTTACTTGTGCTTGAAAAAATGTCAGTGCACACCATGGAAACTAATAATAAACTGTTATTATATGCCTTTAACATATTAATTTAAGTGGAGTAAAAATACAGAGAAAGTAACATACTGATGCTTAAATGTCTAATTAATAGGGCAGAATAGTAATGAATGGGACAAAGTTTGCATGAGTCATTAAAGTTCAAATAATAAATTTACTTTATAAAAATATTGCCCTTAGGTGTTAACAGTGCATCTAACCATCCATGTAACTTGACAGTATTTTCGTTCTTTAAAGAAAAGCCACGTTTTTCAGTAAATTCATTTATCTAAACCAGATATTTCAGCTGGCCACATGAATCAGTTTTGAGACCCATACGTTGGGCACCACTGTTTTAGAGCATTAGAATTCCCCTATTTCAATATTCTATCACATGAAAAAAGTATTAATTTTCTAAAGCCTTCAACAAATTAAGATAAGTTCTGATAAATTTAATAATGATTTTTTTACGAGTAGTTGAAATGAACTCAGATGCAATCGAATTACTTTTTGAGTGGGCGAGGCAAAATCATGAACATGTAATTCCACCACTACAGAATATAAAATATAAGTGCTGAAAATAAAATGATAAATTCAAAATTAGTGATGTCCAAGTAGTAAAATCACATTACAAAAAAAATGCAAGTGGCTGTTACAAAAGCGGATGCAACAGAATTCCAAAACTCAGATTTATTTTTAGGATAATTCTATTTTCCAGTATTAATTTCTTTGACAGGCAATACTTTTAAATCACTCAAGGTTTTGAATGCTCTTTTAGCTACCATTACTTTCTTACTGCTCAACAAATTTTTCCATGACTTTAAATAAATTTCTATGACTTTTAATAAAAATATTTATTTTCCATGACTTTTCCAGGGCTGAAATTTGTTTATTTCTTTTCCATGACTTTCCAGGATTTCTATGACCCATACGGGAACCCTGTATTTTACCTGCTGAGAAAGGACAATCAAGTCATTCCATTTCAAATCACGCATGCAGGTGTGATAAGCATAGTAAGATAAAAATATAAAATATCTGCGCACATAGCTCAAAACTATCTGCACGAATGAAACTCAACATGCAGTGGGTAGGTAAAATTTTTAGTAAGAAAATGCCTTTTGCTTTCAATCATGTATTCGTGAAAGCTCTAATAAACATTTTTCATTAATTTATCTTCAAATTTTGAAGATAACCAGTGTTTAATATGGATATTATTAACAATTTTCAGCACATGCACATATCTACAGCAAATATATCCGTGCAAGGCGTGCGTGCGTGCGTCTATATTATCTAGCTATGGTGATAAGCGCCGTATGATTATCACGAATTTTTTTCAAAAAATTACAGTAGTTACAACTAATTGGTATATGAAATATTCCAAAAGAATTTTTCAAGAAATTCTTTTTTCTCCATATGCAGCCTATTAAAATTCTGCACAAAATTGGCAATTTTGAAAATAAATCAGCAAAACATTTGATTTGAAATAGACCATTTCAAATTAACTTATTTGAATAATTCTTACAAATAAAAAAGGACCCAAATGTCATCTCGACTCATCATGAAAAAATTAGTTGGGTTTATTGATTTTAAAAAAATGTGGTAAAAAACTGAATTTTTACCTAATTTATGATTTTTCTTCTTTGTGAAAAAAGTTTTTTTTTTAACTTTTTAAACGAAAATAGCAGTCTAAAGCCTTTACATGGCAGTTTTATATTTTATTGTAATCTTTAGATGAATATTTCAAGAAATCAAATAATTGAAAAATTTCAAAAATTAACGATATTTTAAGTGACATGAGTCATCTCCCTTAAAAGTCATTTTTTCTTTAAATCTAAAGAGCGTTTCATTTGAACCAATTCTGTTTTTTATTCAGAAGGTATTTTATGATTTTTTGAAAGTGATCTTGTTGCCCATGACGTGCATACAAAATAAAATTCTTTCGAATAATTTCATTCATTGAAATTCTGATATATTTCTGCTGAATAGTTACAATAGTGTAGGGGAGACCAGGGTTAGTTGGCATTGTGATTTTAAAAAACTCCATGGTTGATTCAGAGTGCCACTGAGCCTGTCACTTGATCATCATGGATGATACGTCCATCTTACATGAGGACGCCAGCAGGATTCAGCCATTGCTTTGAGTGGAAGGATTGAAAACGTGATTTTCGTATCAGCAAGTAAAATTTTGATTATTCAGTATTTGTTCTTTTGTACTGTAGCGTAGTCACACAGAGGTAACATTCACAAGTTTTTAGTAACTTTGGACATTTAGCTAAGGGGTTATAAGTCCATTTCTGTTGTAGTTGATGAACATTTATTTGTCAATTAAGAATTTTTTTGAGGAAATTACTCAATTGAGCTAAAACTTCTTGGAGATATTAACCTTACATAGAGTTCACATTTACACCTCCAAGCATTTTCAAAATTAAATATTTAAAATTTCGTTAAAAAAGTTCAAAAAAAGGTCGATTTTTTGCAATTTTGGTTTTTTGGGGCGATTTTGGAACTTAAAGATGTTATTCTAGGAGGCTAATATTTTAAGGGTAACCTACTGGTGCTAAAAGGCAACTTTTAAGGCCTCCGGCGTTTCGAAATTCAAATTTTTTTTTTTCACTCCACCCTACTAATGAGGCGTCTTTGGAAAATATCTTTTAATGAGTTTCCCAGTGAATTTTAGATGATGCTCCCAGTGTTTTTTTTTTTTTTTTTTGTAGCCAAGATGTTATCCTATCAGAGGCATAAATCATTTTTGCGGTAAATACTACAGAAAAAAATAGAAAAATCAAAAAGTGAAAACAGTGCCAACTAGCCCCGGTCTCCCCCAGTTCATCAGTAATAGTGAAAATCATAATGACTTTTCATTATTTATATTTTGAAAGTTTCAAAATGTTTAACGAAAAACTCTGCGTGTTATGAGATAAAAAACCTTGAAATAAAATTTGTATTTTTGAAAGAAATGCTTATATCTCCATGGGTATAAGAGATACTTTCCCAAAAATATGAAAATGAATTCTTCATAGTTTACCTTATTTCTGAAATTTATAGCTTATTCCCAGCTATTTACAATGAAGGATAATCAAAAACCTTTTTTTGTTTTCTCAATTTGTAGCAGATCCCCTAAATGAATAGTAGATTCAATTTCTATTAAAAAATGACAGCTGAAGTATACCTTTTTTTGTAAGAAAAGTTACAGAGCAATTGGTCTCTTATTTCTCGAGAAATACGTAAAAATGTTAATTTTTGCAAGTGTCCCAAATATATTTGGTCATATACCGTACTTTCTGGCCTAATATTTTCCGGCACATACATACGTACATTAGGATGGGTCAAATAAAAAAAAAATCGAACTGTTAAGGGGCAGGGGATTAAAAAGGTGCTAAATGGTCTCAAACTAACATGTGTGAAATTTTATTCCATTCTTTTTGCCTACGGATTGAGTTTGAAGTTTGGATTTCGTTACCCAAATAGGATACGTTCCATGTGAGATTGTTATAATAATAAATGTTACTTCGTTTACAGAAACAAGTGATGAAACATTCAATTTACACCCCGTTTAAATTCACACTTGCCATTTTAGGTGTTAGAATTGGCTGAAATGTGTGAATTAGGTCAAACATTCCCTGCCTACTGTGCAACGTAAATGAGTAAGGATGCTGAAAATCTACCTCTTGGAATGCAGCAGCAATCTGCTAAAATCCTATCCGAAAATAATTAAGAAAATAATCAGAATCGTTTTACCAAGCTAGTAAATTGCTATTTGATGCTTCATCTTGCAAATTCAAAGATATTGACTGAAAAAATGTCCAAAAAAAAAAAAAATAAGAGGGAGAGGAATTGCAGTTTCAGCCTCAAGAAGAAAGTGAAGACAGTTTTAGTATCATTACTTCATGGCATCTCTTTTATCGGATATGGACAGTGAAGATCAATTCAAGGGACCTTTACAAGCTTCAAACTACAAAAGCTTATATTGATAAATTTATTACTACAAGCAATACAGCGGACTACAATTTGCTTTCACGGGCCATGTGATAGATACGAAATATCCGACAGGGTTGGAGTAGCTTTTGCTTCAGTAGTACTTGACCGCATCATATCAGAAAATATTGAGAAAAACATGCTTCCTCGGAAGAGCAAAATAGCACAAAAATCTGCCCTGGCAAGAGCCAAAGCCTAACAAAACGTCTCATGTTCTATGGCTAACTTGTGATAATTGAATTCTATGTTTGTGTGTTTCAGTGGAATCTCCTTCTGAAAATTTAACAACTCTTGCAATATAAGTCATCAAAGTTTATGCTCCAATCTGGTTTGCAATCAAAAGTTACCCTTTATGTGCAGATTGGCTCGGCAGTTGTTCAAAATTACTGCAACTAGATATTTATTCCCTAAGTTGAAGTGCAAAATAGATCCCGCAATCCAAAAAAACAGCTTTTTGTCAGTCCTAAAAATTAATTTATTACAATGCTGATGGACTTGGAACAGCACATCTGTGAATTGGCAGCCTGTTGGATTTTAGAAGCTCATAATGTTCAGCAAAATAGACTCCCAAAAGACAAATTTTCCACATTTTTATGGTTAAGTTTGATGCAGAATCTTACATTGATTTCAATGGCTGGAAAAATGTGTCTGATCCACCAATACTGGAATCAATCTCTGAAGAAGATATTCAACTGTTTGTTTCAGGAAAAAAAACACTGTTTCCTATGCCTGCCATGCCATACACACAGGCTATTTAAAGGCAGGGGTGCCCATCAGGGGAGTTCATGGCGCAGACTGTGGCATTCAAATTTTTAAGAAGGTTAATTTTAGATTTTTGACCTTATTTTTTGGGGGGAGGGGGGTCTCGCTTTAAGGGGTACTTCCTGGCATGTGGGGGGTGCCATCACCCCATGGGAATGGGCAACCCTGTGGAGAAGGGCAGTTAAAATTGTCGTAAGTTTCAACTAAATTGTGCAAAAAGAAAAGCTTTAATAAAGAACCAACTGGAATCCCGGAAGCTTATGCGAAAACTGGATAGTAAGGACTTACAAGTTATTTTAAGATGAATATTTTTAATTTTGAAAATTAATGATTATCATAAATGTTTTTGTAAATAAATTATTAATATTTGGACAACCTTAAGTTGTTATATATATTTGTAATTCTCTTTTTCAGTTTTTTTTATGAAAATAGACTTTTTTCCTTAAATACAGGTTTTTCAAACTCAATCCGGAAGCAAAAAATGAACTCCTAATTGAATGAATTTTTATGTATAACCTTAGAACGTCATTTGGCACCTTTTTCTTACCCTGCCCAATGGAAATCAGAAACTTTTTTTTTTACCATAGGACGATGACCCACCCTAACGTACATACAGACATCACGAGAAAACTTGTTGTAATTAATTCGGGAATAGTCAAAATGGATATTTCGGGCGTCTATACGTTCTTAGGTACATATACATGCACCAAATTTCAACTTTCTAGGACTTACCGTTCTTGAGTTATGCGACATACGCACATTCGCACATACATACATACGTACATACAGACGTCACGAGAAAATTCGTTGTAATTAACTCGGGAATCGTCATTATGGATATTTCGCGCGTCTATACGTTCTTAGGCACTTATCCACGTGTGGTCAAATCGAAAAAAAAACTCAATATTCATTCGGGGGTGAGCAAAATGGAAATTAAGGTCGATTTTTGAGTGAACATTTTTTCATGACTCTAATACTTCCTTTTTTGTAAAAGGAAGTAAAAAGTATTACTTTTTAGACCAACTGGAACCAGAAGAGGAAGAAGAGGCTGATTTGGTAGAATCTGATTTTCTGGCCGTTAATGAAATAAACTGGAAATCAAAGATTAATCAGAAGTAATAATGGAAAAGTCTCCAAAAGAAAGCATTGGCCCGTAACTGAGCTGTTTAGTCAATAATGAAGATGATGTGTGAGTATTTATTCACTTCTTTAGCGCTTGTTTAAAAGGGTTCGTCTAAAGTTAGGAAAATGCTCATGTTTTGCAATGCTTTTTTCCCCAAGAATTATGCAGGGTAAAATTTTCTGAAACTCTTTATGTATACATGACCCCCCCCCCCCCGACTTTTAACTTCATTTTTTGTATTGAATTCTTTTACGAGAGTTTATAAAGTACCCCTAAACAAATTTTGACTTTTTGCCCCCAAATTATATGTATGTAATGCACAATGTGAAAAGTTTGCCCCTTTCTCTCAGGAAACCACATTTAATAAGAAATTGCTTGTGCATTTTATTTTTCAGTGACTCAGTAAAAAATTCTTTAATGTGAGGAGGATCAAAAACATTCAGAACTATGCTAACTTAACCTAATCTAAATTGCCAGCAAAGATTCAACACACTTAACAGCTTTTACAATACTTTTAGAAATACAATAACTTAAACTTTTACCTGAACTAAATTTACATATTCAGTGACTTTTCCGAGCTGGACTCCTTTTGACAAACTCATCACAGCTCGAACAACATTAGTAGTATTTTCATAAACAGCATCACCCGTTCGATCAAACTCAGCTGTAGCCATTTGTCTAAACTGAAAATGTATGAACAAATGTATAAAAATGTCTTTGCTCAAAATAAGTTAAGTAAAATAAAATTAGTTCTATAACAAGAAAACAGTTTTAAATACTTACAAAAAGCATGTATTTATATTTCATAGGAAAAGTTATTTACATGATTCATGAGAGAATGAAACAGTCATTTTAAAGCAACTATTTTTCATCTGTTATCAATTTGTTTTATACAAGTAAACCAATAATAGACATTTCTGAACCCAAGAATGGACAAAGTGAATTAAAGCCCCCCCCCCCCCTGTTCATTTAAACATGATTTTTTAGATCGCCAAAATCAATACATTCAAACTTACTAAAATCAATGTGAAGGGACCAGAATAGTTGCTTTTTATAACTAAGTGCTGGTATAAAACTAGTTTCTGCAAAAATGCAGATGTCCTTGCTTTTTTTTCTGTACAGTACAAAAGAAATTGGTTAGTTTGCTTTGAACTATCTTATTGTCTCTTTCTTGTATGTATTTATTTCAAGGAATGCTCATGGCCTGTAAAATATTGCCATGCACAATCCTGGTTTCAAACAAAATTTGAACATTTTACGTTGTTTGCATGTTAAGGATAGGGTTAATGACTAGTTACAGCCAACTAGTAATGGGCAGGCTTGTCTTGTATTAGCAGCATCAAATTAGTTATTAGCATTAGCATAGTTAGTATTAGCATTATAAACGATGATACTATTGAAAGGCTTTCTGAGAATACATTTTTTTTTTATTATGTCAAAATGATGGAGATTGTTGACAATGAAAAAAAAATGAAAAATCTTCAAGAGGCTTTGGATCTGATTTCTAAGCGGGCCATTAGAAGGGGAATCATTTTCAATGTTGAAATACTTCAACTGATTCATTTAGATCATGGAAACGATCATTAAGCTACTATTTATATTGGTTTATCGTTAGTGAAGTAGAAACTGTTGTGTGCTATAGTCAGGACTTAAAGTTGAGATAATAGTGCAGCATGGGAAGTAACAAAATCAACAGAATGCAGAGTTTTACCATTAGGCCTCTTTTGCTAAATTTTAAGAAAGTTTTTCTGCCTTTATACATAAGTTTGGTAAAACCTCATTTGAAGAATGCTGTTCAATTTTTTCTCCACATCTTTTAAAAGATACTTATTTGAAAGAGTTCAAAACACACCATTAGGTTAGTAAATGATCTTTCAGGTTTAGATTACAACTCTAGACTTCAAATACTGAATATGTAGGTGAGAAGTGGGTACAGTGAAAGGGAAAACAGTGAGACAACAGCAATATATTTTTTATTTGGATATTTCCTGCCTGGTAAAACTTTTGAAAAGTCAGGTGACATATTGTGAACAATATTATAGAAAAAAGTTTGCTTTCAAGTATCATGTACGAAAAATAATTTTCTCATCACAGTTTGAACCCATCAAAGTAAAATTATCTCCATTGTCTGTTGCACTGTTCCTAAACTGTAAGATAAACTTCACAGTCTGGCAGGGGTGCCCACTTGGGGGGGGGGGTCATGGGACAAACTGCGCAATTGAAATTGTCAGGGGAGTTATTTCGAGGGGTATTTTTAGGGTCTTTGTGACATTTAGGGGGGTGCATACTTGCTCTTGGGGGGTGGGCACCCCGGCAATCTGGTGTTATTAATCTTACATTAGCTTATTAACAAACATTCACTTCAGCAGTAGAATGATGTTTTTAATTTTCTTTGTCTGAGAATGGCAGCCATTGAGTTTATATTTTGCAATAAGACAGGAACAGTGAGACACCATTAATTCATTGTTCACTGCTCTCATGTAACTTCTATCTCATCAAAAACAACCCTGTTGTAAAAATTTCCCTGCCAAGAAAACCCTTAACTTTTCCCCACAAAAAAGAAGGCCTTCACACATACTAAACCCAAAACCCTCAGCCTTAAAAAGTTATGATATCTAGTTTGGCAGTCAAGTATCTCTGCCAAACTATCATCCTCCCTCTTATCCTCTTTCATCACACCTACTTCCATTAGAACCTCCTCCCACCTTCAACTCCTCAGAAATATTAATAGATCCTTTAAATTGTTTATCCTGTTTGGCGAGAAGCTTTTCAAAGTGAAGTGGTTGCTTGGTGAGCAAAAAG
Source organism: Uloborus diversus (assembly GCF_026930045.1). Lineage (NCBI taxonomy): Eukaryota > Metazoa > Arthropoda > Arachnida > Araneae > Uloboridae > Uloborus > Uloborus diversus. Next base: position 162,789,269 of record NC_072733.1, on the reverse strand, counting down.
CTTCCCGCCAAACAAAATAAACCATTTAAAGGATCTATTAATATTTCTGAGGAGTTTGACCACAGACTGTCTCAAGTAAAGCTTTATATCAATAGCAAATGACATGTTATGCCACAAAAAGGAAAAGGCGTTCAAAAATTATTTCCTTTTTCTTATGGTTCCATTCTGGTTGCTTTTTTTTTCAAGCAGTCATTTTCACTACTCAAATGCAATGAACCTTATAACGATTACAAAGAAATTTTGCAGATTCTGGGGGGAGGTCACAACCCATATGACCCCCTTTCCCTCCTTGTATCCACCTCTTCATGTAATGCCCAAAAAATATTGAATAAAAAAAAATTATTTTTCGGTTTCGATCCAGTTTTTTAAAACTCTTTCAAGCAAACATTAAGATACATTTGTGGTTTCGAGGGAGGGGGGTCCTGACCCCCTTGTATCCACCACTGGTTTGATTTGACTATAAATTTGAATTTCGTTTCCCCCCCCCCTCGTTTTTGTAAATTCGTAATTAGATTCACTTTTACAGTACCTATTACAGTAACAAATATGGTATCATTTGAAAGAATTTAATTTTTGGTATTTTTTAATGATAAAAATGCAATTGAATTTTTGCATCTCACTGTACCCAGTCTCCCCCTACCAACAAAAGGAGAAAAGTAAAGCCAGATGGAACATGATAGTTATTCAAAAAATAGGGTAAATTTCTGCGCAGATTTCAGACCTAGGGGTCATTGTTTTAAACTTTTCAAATCACTAGCTAAACCTGAATTTAAGAAAAATTACTACTTCAATATGGTTTTGACATTTTTAATAGTTGACTGGATAGAGCTGTTTCTTGCAACTAGGTAAATAGTTTTCAGAGGATTCATGATCTTCATTGGGTTAATTGAATAGGACTAGCTTGGCTGGGACTTGGGCCTGTTGCTAGCCATCGCTTTTGTATTCAACTTTTGTTCATATTAAAGGAACAATCAAAATGGAAATAATGCACACAAAACGGGAAAATAATTTTAAAAAAAAACATTTGCATAAAAATAGAGGTACAGTTTTGACACAGAAGTGTAAAACCGTTTTAAAATAAGATAAAATATGAAAATTCGTTTAAACTTACATTACAAGATGCTTTTGGAGAACCACAAATCTGGCCATTAGTGTCTTCAGAATTAGGAACTAATAACAAAATATCTTCAATAATTAGGAATGTAAATTGATGAATAAATATAAACACCAACAACATCTTTGTGTAAGTGCTATTAATACATATAAACGTTAGGTACAAATTAAGAATAAATAAAATTATTAAACCGTAACTGGGGAGGTGAAAAAGCATGACATAACAGGGGACATGAGGTCTTGGAGACCACTCTACTTTTGAATTTTTTAAAAATCGTGTAATTAAGATACATTCTTGTAATTTTCTTTAAATGTTCTTTGTACTTTTATTAGCAAGGAAAAAAAATATTTTTGAATTTTGAATTGAAATATATCTTTTCCGAGGAAATTTAACCAGAGCCTTAAGATTTTTTAAGAAATCACATCCTGCAGTAAATTTACTACTAGTAACAAAAATGAATCTATTATCAATTGATGTTTTTATTTTAGTTGTTTAATACATACAGAACATTTTAAGGTGCCGCTGGAGAGAGCCTCCGAAGTTTCGAAATCAATGTTAAGTCTACGGTGAAGTTACCTCCCGATTGCTAATTCGCATTTAAATATTTTGAGATAATTTTTTCTGCATAAGATTCTTCACAGCAGTACAAATGACGCGCGTTTTTTAATTTTTAATTTTCCGTTAAAATTTATTAAATGGCTGTTAAATTTATGAGTTGACAAAGTAAGAGGTGCTTTCTGTTTACACGCTTCATAAATACTCAAGATCTAACATTTGCTCAAATTGAAAAACTACGCGTTATTCTTGAAAGTTTGGGCCTTTCAGGGATACCTTTCTTTTAATCATACTTAAATTAGGATAAGAGTAATTAGGAGGGAAAAACTGGAAAATTTTGCAAAAATTGAAGAATTTCCGTGTTAACCACGCCTCCCGCAGGTGACAATAGAGAAAGAGGGGACAGCTTCTTTATCCCCTGTTGTGGTGGGGCATGGGGATCGTCTTCAGGCAGTCTTCAGGGTAATAAAAAACATGTGTTTAGGGGGAGGGGATGACAGCAATTAAGGGTTGAATGAGAGAGAGCATTTATTTCCTTCGGGTCTAAACTTGGAGTAGACTATTTTTTGAGCTTCGCTACGCAACTTTTTCCTTGCTTACATACAGATTTGGAAATACATATCCTAGCAGGGGGCAAGTCCCCAAGTAATTCAAATAAATCTGAAACTTTTTTTTTAGTGAAAATATTACACGATGTAACAGGTTTGCATTTTAACTTTGTGTAATTGCCATATTATCAACTGTATTTTAATACAAAACAAAAACTTCTTTTCAGAAAAAATGTATCAGAAGTGTAACATGCAAATGAAATAAAACAGATGTCATAATTATGTGTCCATTGAAAGTGATTACAGTGAACTTTGAAGAAAAGCATTCACAATCTTTTGTGCAAATAAAGAGGGCATTCGCGAAATTGAAGAAAACTATGTATTTGCGAGCTGAAAATTTTGTGAATTTTATATGAACAGAATTATTCTATTAAAAATTATTTCGCAAGGTTTAAATTTTCGTAATTACGACGAGCTCTGGAAAATTGCCAAAATGAAAGCCTCCGAAAATAAGTGCTTTTAGAGTACTCAAAGTCATCTCATAAATATTTTATCCTAAATCACTATTGATCTAATGAACTAAGTTTCACGTGCTGAAAATCTAACTTCATGGTTCGAAAAGAGTCATATGCTATTTAAAAAGTTCTATTCGGAAATTAATGCACCACTAAGTGCTTATAGTGATATTTTTTCCCCTTAGTTTGGGTCTCTCACTACCGAAATATGGCTGTGGGGAGAGGGGGGGATGCAATTAGGAAGCTGAGGTGGCCCGCATGGGAGCACAGAGCGATTAGGAATGGGGTACTATGAGACATTGAGAAGGCTTATAATCAGTTATACTATGACACTATAGTATAAATATTGGATACAGGTTAATATATAGTACATGTTGCACAAAGCATTACAAGACTAAAAACTAGTTATAACGATAAATTATTTATAAAATAACGTTTGATGCATCACAAATTGAAAAAAAAAAAAAAGAAAAAAAATCCAATAAAACATTAGATGATAAGAAAATGGGAATTATAGAATGTAAGAGATAGTCAAATCTTTATTGTCGAGAAATTATTCCATTGTTGGCCATCACAATAGGTCATACCTTTTCAGCGTTGTTACCAGTAACCAGCTTGAACACGAAATAAGACTTTTTGATAGTGAACTAAAAAACTGTTTGTGCTTGAGAAACTATTTTTTTTAAATTAATTATAAATAATTTGCTTTCAAAATATTTTGTAAAAACTTTTTACATAATTAATTGGTTTTAAAAACATTATGGGGATATTTCCTACAGTCAAAAGTATGTACTATTTTTAGTCACTGAAATTGATAGAATAAGCAAAAAAAAAAGAACATGGAGCGAGAAAAAAACTTTTATTTCTCAACACTTAATTTTTAATTAATTATTTTAAATGTCCGATTTTAAAAATAAGGCGCTGTCTTTGTGACTTCACAAATGATGTACTTTGGCGCATCTGTCTACTGCGTTTCCACGTTATGATAATCAAGAAGAGAAATAAATATTGCGCTCTACACTTGCTCTCAACCATATCGTTGCCAGTACACGTAAGTAAAGATGCAAATTAAATGTTTTGCTCTGTGAATGGCAACACTGAATGGCATTTCATCATTTGTGATGTCATCGGCATAAGTGTAAACAATGAAAGCGTGCTGATTAAAATATCTTTTTAAAAATATTAAACTTAGTCAAATTATTTTTTAAATGGTCAATCCTATGTTTATGCTCTTTTGGGAAAAAATACTTTTAAAATTTTGGAAATGGCCCCATTTGAGGAAATTAATATTTTAAATTTATTTGCAGTTTTCGTAGTAAGAATGATTGTGCACAATTTTCCTGCTCCATCTTTTCAATACATTTTTTTTTTGGCCACTAGAGGGCGCCTGTGATGCAGGGAATGTTATTGCTACTAATTTGATAAGTGTTTTTTTACTATAATTTTTCATTATTACTGTCTAGTTTTAGGTTTTTTTACTTCACTTTATCATGTAATTTAGTTTTATTGTGTTTTGGGGGCTCATTTTTGCTGTTATTGTATTCTTGAAGTGTTTTTGCTTTTTTTGGAGCTAAGCCTAACATGTGGTGATCTCCTGGTTTTTGATCTTGTGTGCTTTATTGGGTATAGAAACTCTTTATTTACTGCTGTTTTTAGTATTTATTCTGTGTTTTTTTGCATTTTTATCTTTCTGTTTTGCCTTTTGGAACATATTCACTGAGTAGAAATGGGTGTTATATGCATTATGAAAGAGGTAAAGAGTGGGAAGGGGGACAGGTGGATCTCTTGTGATTTATGTCATATGTTCTGCCTGTATAAGGGGGAAAATGAGTCTGCTTTTGAGGAGGATTATATTTGCACTAAATGTGCTGAACTCTCAGACTTAAGACTTAAGATGCTAGTTTTGGAAGCCCAGTTAGCATTAGGGTGTAAGCCAGTTGTAGAGGGTATAAATGTTCCAGAGATTCAGGGGGAAGTTTCAAATGAGGAGTTAGATTGGGAAACTAAGGGTGTAATTTTGGGGGACTCTATGGTAAGGGAGGTGGGTAACACAGTTGGGAAAGTAAAGCGTAAGGTGGCTAGGTGTTGTTTACCAGGGGCTCGGGTAAAAGACGTTAATATGGTTGCTGGAAAGAAGGGAGTATTGAATAAGGAGGATATGGTTACTTTGTGGGTGGGAACAAATGATGTAGGCCACAGTAAAAATGAGGAGTTTTCTAGGGAATGGGAATCCCTGTTGGATAAAGCAACCAGCTTTTCGACGAATGTCCAAGTGGTTGGTTTGCTTCCCAGGTATGGAGTGCATAGGAGCTGGCTAAATCAACGTGCGCGGTGTATAAACTTGCTACTGAAGTCAATTTGCGAAAAGCGCAGTATCAGGTTCATTGATGTATGGAGTCATTGTAAACGGGATTGGATTGCTAGGGATGGCCTGCATCTGAGCTCTACAGGGGTCAAAATGGTTAGTGGATTAATTTTAAGGGCTTCGGAGTCAAAAAACTAAGTTGGAATGGGGGGCATGGTTCAAGCATCAGGTATCGAGAGAATGAAATTTTTTTAGGTATTGCTAGGAATGGAAATAAAGTGACGAACAAGAGTAGTAATGTTAACAATTGTAATTTAGGAAATTTCAGGGTGTTAAATAAAAGCAACTTAGGCATGCTTTAAGTTTTCTATACCAATGCTCGCAGTATTAGGAACAAGATGGATGAATTGAAAAGTATAGTTATGGATGAGAAGTTGGATGTTATTGGAATTACAGAGACATGGGCTACCGAATCTGATGCAGAGTTATTACATATTGCTGGGTATAATTTGTTCAGACAGGATAGAGTAGGTAAAAGAGGTGGTGGGGTTTTATTTTATGTTAGAGACAATTTTATCTGCAATGAATTGGTCATAAATGATAAGCCTACTGATATTGATATGGTTTGGCTGGAGTTGATGAGCAGTAAGGGCAATAAGCTACGCTTTGGAAACATTTACAGGCCACCAAATTCAAACCAGGGACAAGATGAACAGATGTACCGTATTATTAGTGACATGTCCAGTAAAGGATCCGTTATCATAATGGGGGATTTCAATTTTCCGGGTATTGATTGGAATAATTATTATCCTGGTAATGGCAAAGAAGAGGAATTTTTAAAAGTAATTGGTGACTGTTTCTTAGATCAAGTTGTAACTCAAGGAACTCGAGAGGAGACCATTTTGGATCTAGTTTTTTGTGACATAGGTAGTTTTGTTCAAGGGTTGAGTGTAGGGGAGCATATTGGAGATAGTGATCATAACAGCATTAGGTTCCGGGTTAAATTTGAAGTGTGCAAAGATGATAATTTTAGGTTTGTGCCCAATTTCAGAAACACCGATTTTGTTGCACTTAGGCAGAGCTTGAAAGAGGTTTTTTTCGTCAGGGTTGGAAAATAACGACGTAGATCAGCAGTGGACGGAATTTAAGGATAAACTTGCTAAAACCGTTGGGGACTATGTTCCATTTAGGAGAAAAGGTGTTAGTACCAAAATTTGGCCCATGTGGTTCTCCAGGGAGACTAAAGAAGCTCTTAATTATAAGCAAGCCACTTTTCGTAAGTTTAAAGAAACTGGTCAGAGTGCGGAGAGGCTCCAGTATGGTAAGGCAAGGCGAAATTTTAAGTATTTGGTACGGATTCAGAAAAGGGAATTGGAGCAAAGGCTGGCAGATGACATTGATGGGAACCCTAAGAGGTTTTTTGCTTACGCTAATTCTGGGAAAGCTCGAAACAGTCAAATTGGGCCTTTGGTTGATGAGTATGGAAATTTAATCCAAAACGATAGGGATATTGCAAATGTTCTAAATAACTTTTTTTCCAGTGTGTTTAACGATAACTGTATCTCAACAGTTGACACTAACAAGACACAAGCTATTATACAGCTTGAGGATTTTGTATTTTCCAGGGAGGAGGTGTTATTTCATTTGAAAAAGATTAAAGCAACTAAAGCTCCGGGACCAGATAATATTTATCCAAAAATTTTAGTTGAATGTGCAGATGAATTAGTGGATGTTATTTTGATTATTTTCAATGCTTCTTATAACTCGGGGACGGTGCCAGAGGACTGGAAGCTGGCTAACATAACGCCACTCTTCAAGAAGGGGTCTAAAGGTATTGCTGGGAATTATAGACCTGTAAGTTTGACTTCGGTGATTTGTAAGATTTTCAAAACTTTGATCAAAATTAAGATCATGAAGTTCTTAGAGACTAATAGTCTGTTGACTAGTTTGCAGTATGGTTTCATGAAAGGTAAATCCTGTACTACTAATTTATTGCATTTCTGCGACAAGGTTACCTCAGCTTTAGATAACAAAAAATGTGTGGATGTTGTTTATATTGATTTTCAAAAAGCTTTTGACAAGGTACTGCATGTTGCTCTTCTCAGCAAGTTAGCTGACATTGGAATAGGAGGAAAAACTTTACTTTGGGTTAGAAATTGGCTTACTGGTAGGAAGCAAAGAGTAGTTGTGAGAGGAAATCATTCTAATTAGAGTGATGTTTTAAGTGGGGTTCCTCAGGGATCAGTTTTAGGGCCTCTTTTGTTTATTATATTTATGAATGACATCAATGAAAATATTTCTGGAAGCATGAATTGTTTTGCTGATGATGTAAAAGTTATGGGGATTGTCGAAAATGAAGAACAAGTAAATCAGCTTCAAGAGGATTTAAATCATATTACGAAGTGGGCAGATAAATGGGGTATGGCAGTTAATGTAGGGAAATGTCAAGTGCTACACTTAGGTCATGGAAATAAGCGTATGAGATATCATTTACAGGGTTCAGTCATAAATCAGGCAGAAAATGTTATGGATCTGGGTATCTTAATAAATCAGGACTTCAAGTTTAGTCAACAGTGCAGTATTGCTAGTAACAAAGCCAACAAAATGCTTGGGTTCATCAATAGATCTATTTCAAACAAATCTAAGAAAGTTCTTCTGCCTTTATATAGGAGTTTAGTAAGACCTCATTTGGAGTATGCTGTTCAGTTTTGGTCGCCTTATCTGAAGAAAGATATTTTTGTATTGGAAAGGGTTCAAAGAAAGGTAACTAAATTAGTAAGGGGACTCTCAGATTTAGATTATGATACCAGGCTTAATAGGCTTAACATGTATAGCCTTTAGCAAAGGAGAGTCAGAGGGGACATGATTCAGTTATTTAAATTTATCAAAATGAAAGATGTAAATGGATTAAATTTTTGCGGGGAAAGCAGGACAAGGGGTCATTGTTTTAAGCTATTTAAATCTCAGGCTAACTTGGAAATCAGGAAAAACTACTACTTTAGCAGGGTCGTGGGCACTTGGAATAGCTTACCGGAAGAGACGGTAATGAGCAAGGGGGTGGATAGCTTTAAGAGGGCCATTGATCTTCATTGGGGTCTAATAAATTGACTAGGACCAGCCTAGCTGGGCCCAGAGCCTGTTGCTGGTCGTCACTTTTGTATTTGTATTTATTTGTATATATTGTTTGTTTGTAATTTTGCTGTAAGCTATTCAATTGTTTTTGAGGCACCTGTTGCATTTTAAATTTAAAACTTTCATAGATTCATTCATTTTGAATGAACCTATGATCTGAATGACGAATAAATCTACATCTGAACGACTTAATCTGATTAATGCTGATTAATAATCAGATACAGACAAAGACTAAACCCATCATCATGCCTGCAGTCTCAACGTAGGCGAATGTAGCATTTTTTTTTTGTTTCTAAAATCTTCCTGTATAACTTGTGTAGCAGCTATTCCGGGAGGATATTTTAGTGCTCCGTAATTGTTCTAAAATATATCATAAAAACTGCACCAATACGTGAGCCACTAAGTGTTAAAAAAGTGCGTTAAAATATATGCTGAACAAAATATATGTTCCGAAAAGCGTTATCCGAATTGTTCTCAAAATTATTCAAAAACGTTCTAAAAAGGGGACAAGTTTTCATGTTTAAAAAGTATTTTGAAAAGTGTTCTCATGAGGGTTGAAATAACTATTTCAAAAAATGTGTTCTCAAAAAGGGACAAGTGTCCATGCGCAAGAAGTGTTCAAAAAGAGTTTCATTACTTGCAGTGCACTTAGGAATCAGCAAGAGGTCCAAGGCTAGAAATATTGCTTAGGAGAGCACTTGATTTCTTGCATGAAACTCTGCTAAATTACAGCTCCATAAGGCGAATGGTTCTGCCAATGTCCACAGTTCTGTAAAGGCCTTTTTTTTTATCGCGTCGCGATTGAAATGACAAAATCACCAAGTTTTTGTTTCATTGCTCACAACCTGAGATGTTTGCAATACTGATATTTGGATGCCTCACTTGCCAAATCGACTAACTCCATAAAACAAAAGGTAGGGAATAGTTATGAGGAAGATGGTATTATCCATAGGAGTAAATAGGCCCTCATGGTACATTTTCTGCCATCATCTGGTCAGAAATGTACTAAACCAAAACTTTAATATAAATTCACATGCTAAGCATTGATAAAGCACTATTAAAGCAGAAATGAGGATTTTTTTTTCAAAATGGAGAGAAGCGATTTGGCAATTGAGACATCCATTTGGTGATCCTGATCAACTTTTGTGATAGAAGAACCAAGTTGTATAGAAAATCTCTATGCATGGTAGATTTTTCACAATTTGCTGCCTAAGTAGGTTAAAAATCGCATTTTTACAAATTCTAACCATACATCATCGGCTTGTATCTGCTGAGAGAATATTTTTCTGAAGTTAATTTTTTCCTCGTTTGTTGCCTGTTGCCATGTCCGAAAGGTATGCAAGTGTCATTTTGATAGCTCAAATAATTGCTGTATCATCCTAGCTGAAAAATGACCCAAAAATCGATTTCGTCAATTTTGTCTCAATTTCAAAAAGCAATATCTCAAAAGGGTCCTCTATAATTTGGTTTTCCTTCACATCATTAAAAAGAGAGCACATTTTTATCAAATAAAAAATGTTCGTTTCATTTTCGAGACACACAATAAAAAAGAATAATGTACGTAGTTAAAAAAAAAAACTTTTAAATATTTTAGACCGTTAGTTTTTGTGTGAGCGTCCCTCCAACAGTCCGAGAAATGGTTAAAAGTGACATTCCGGTTCCTGGAAACGAAGTAAAATATATGACTGTGTTAATTTGAAAGTAGTAACTTCAGGTAAAAAAACTTCGATAACAGGACGAAGCCATTTCCTCCAAGCTTTTCCATGGCTTTGCAAATCACATGAGGGGAGGGGGACATGGCCACTAGGGTATGTCATAAAAATAAAAGTTTTATTTTCGACTTGGAACGCGCACTTTCCTATGGATTCACTAATTCTAAGATGTTTGGTAGAAAAAAAAGTTTTTTTTAAAGCAATTTTAGCTACCGGGAAATCGCAATTTACATAAAATTCCGGTGTTTTTTTCGAAAAATCCCATTTTTTATCCTCAATACACAATATAGCTGCTGGTAAAATTTAAAAGATGCTTCGGCTACCTAAAATACATGTTTTCAGCTCTAATTAGTGATGTAAAATACCCAGGTATTTATTTTTAGGGATAAATACCCAGGGTATATACCTGGGTAAATACCCAAAATGGGTATTTACCCGGGTATTTATTTCAAAAATTTATATTCAACTAAAATACTTTTCTGTATGTATTCCACTATGTATATATACAGAGTGTTTTGTTTTAACCTTCAAGACCTCTATTTTTGCAACCGTTAGTCCTAGATGCATACTTACAATTGCAAAAATGTTCAAAATCAGATGCAGACTTAAGATATTGAAAATTTGAAGTAAAAATAAAAATGAGTACAAAAATACAAATTTTAACTTTTTACACGGGCCCCAGATTTTCTGACTTATTGATATTTAGGGAAATAATCTCCACTGAGAAACAATTACAAAAAAAGTTTGACATTAGTAGGACCAATATTCACTGAGATATGAAATGCAGCGTTTTGTAACTTACACCATTTTACACTCGCCGTCAGTAACATCTTTTGGGGGAAAATATAGCAGTTAATGAGTGTTTATATAAAATTATATGTGTGCAGAGTGATTTTTCAAATTGTTCAAGGTTTTGCAGCGTGTTTTGCGTATCACGGCATAACATTTGCATGAATTTTTGAGTAGAAATGAAAAATGTAATACCTTGTGCTTTTTACTTTGCCAACCTGTCATTATTCTGAAAGGGTAATAAGTTCTAATCTCATCTTCTGCATGGTCTCTTAAAACTTTCAAATGGAATATCTCCTTGAGTTTTCATTGCACAAAAGTTTTTTTGTGTCAGTAAGTTTTAAATTCAGATCATTTCTCTAAATATAAGTTAGGGGACCAAGAGCCGTATAAAAAGTTAAATTTTGTAGTTTTTGACTCATTTTTATTTTTGCTTCAAACTTCCAATATCTTTACTCTGCATCTGAATATTTTTGCAATTGGAAGTAAGCATCTAGGACTAACGGTTGCAAAAATAAAGGTCTTGCAGGTTAAAACGAAACACCTTGTATAACCAACTATATACAAAACAATAAATTTTTCCCTAAAATTTGTATTTTGATCACATATTTAAAGAATTATTGTGTGAAACAACTCAGCAATCTAATATGATATTCACATTAAATGTGTTGGATATGCCTAATCAATGTTGATAGCCAAATTTCACATATACAAAGCAATTCTACAAAAAGTAAAAAGCTTAACTGGTTACAAAAAAAAAAAAAAAAAGCAAACATCTTCTTCAATTATGGCATTGAAAAGAAAGATTCTTTGGTTCGTGATATGTTTCTTTCATAATTTCATTAAGTCTTTCGATAAAAAATATTATAAACTGTGTAATACATATGTATGTATCAGTTTTACCAATTATTTCATATTTAGATTTTTAAAAAAATTCTCATTCACTTTTTGCATTTTTTTGTAAAATACCCAGTTTTTGGGTATTTACCAAGGCCTTGGGTAAATACCCGGGTAAATACCCAAAAAATATTTACCTACCCACTGGGTATTTACCCGATCCACATCACTAGCTCTAATGAACGTACTTTTGTTTGACAAAATACAAAAAAATATGTTTTCGTTTCTTAATGCTTTGTAAAAAGAGCTGCGGGTATCGATGATCATTCCGGCTGAAACGGATTACGCTTCCGGTCAACTGACACTGCTGACTTCGTTGCACAGCCGGTTGTTCAGGGGAAACGGCCACCTGCATCTGGGGAAGTGACACCCCCTTTTACTCATTTAAACTCCCCCAAGATAACCTTTGACCAGCGGGCACGTTTGGGCTAAAATTTCTCTCATCATTCCTAAGATTTTTATACCAGCTGCACTTTCCGACAAAAGACAGAATGGCATTCCCTTTTTTGTTTTCTTAAAGGGTGGGTTTATTTCTACAAAAAAGCTGGAATGCAAGAGACACTAGCAATTTTAAACATCGAGGAAGAAGGTCTTACATTTTGATTCTCCAGAAATCTATCGTCGTCATGTAATACCATGACACCGAAATACTCTGAAAATTTTTGTGTTACATCTGTACAAAGCTTTTTAATATACTATTTCATTAACTTTTACTTTTACCCTTGATGAATCTACTGCTCAGCTGACCACTCATCTGTGCCACACGCGTATTTAACTGTTTAGATACGCAATACTCCAAGAAATTTACATACCCAAAGTTGCGAGAGAGCGGTGAAATTAGTGACCGAAGCTGCTGAATCAGTGTGTGGTTGGGTTAAGAGGGATGGTTTTATACGAACACAGTTGCGTAACAGAGAACTAATGCCATCTTTAAAAACAAAGAAAGACTTCCTAAAAGTGTTCGAAACTTAATGAAAAAAAAACTATGTCAACAGTTATGTGCAGTATTGTGTTCAGGTACTATATAAATGTAAGTATGTTGTTCGTAAACTTGTCCGCGTACGCATATTATTGTAAATTATTGGTATTTTACTACTAGAAGTATCTAAAATTTGTTTTGTTTTACATTTATCATGCCTTTTACTTATTAAATAAATGATTTAAATGGTAATAAATGTCTGTATCCATTAACTAAAACGCCGGAAGCAAAATAGTAAAAATGAGCATTTTCGGGCGTTTTTTGTTGCCATTTCCCGGTAGCTAAACTTTAATATTTTTCAAAAATAACACCAGAAATGAATTTCTCATGTGCAAATACATTAGATCCTAGATGTGCAAGTCAAAATTCAAAAAAAAAAAATTTTTTCGCTAACGCATGACATACCCTAATGGCCACAGCCCTCTTATCATGGAAATGAAGTAAATATGTATGACTGGTTCAATTTGAAAAAAATAAATTTTCAGAATAAAAAACCCCCGATTGCAAAAAGAAACTATTTCTTCCAAGCCTTTCCATACCATTGCAGACCACAATTTAATCTGATTTTAAGTTTTGACCAAATGTGAGAAGGGATTACAGTCTCCTACCAAATATCCCCATTAATACGCTACTGCCAGTGGCGCACACAAGGGAAGGTCTTGCTTTATTTTCCCCTATTGATTACAATTCTATGTATTTTATATGTAAAATAATTTCGAACAATAATTTCAGTTCTAATAAGTGAAAAAAAAATCATGTTAAAAGATTTTTAAAAATATTGTGCGCTTTTCCTACAACGGATTGCCTATAACAAGTAGACTGGTGATTATAAATGAATACACTAAAAATCCATGTTTTTAGCTTTGTAGTTACAGATTATGTCGCGAATTTGCTCTTTCATATAATCGTTTTATTCGGATTACCGCGTTGGGTAAGTTTCCATATTTTTGGGATGGTTTGCCGCTCCGATATGTAAGTGAGAATCAGCACTTTAGTCCCAAGTTTTTTTTATTGACATAGGAAAAAGGGACACATCACAATTCAACATGAATTATATACATCTAGCATAGTATGATTGTTCGAAAAAGAATTGTCCAAGAAAGTCAAACGAGAGACAAGACCCGGAGCTCTATTCGCATCCTTCCTTCTCTCGTCCCGTTCTCCGCATCTCTCCCTTTCGTCCCGTCACCCGGTTCCCACCAACCCCATTCGAAAAGAGCCCCCACATCCGGTCAGGGGTCAGGGGTCAAGAGGGGTGTGAGAGGCGACCTTGACGAGCGTGGGAGCAGCTGTTCACGACAGATTACATCAAATGAGATGCTATGAACTTCTATAATCATATGGTGCTTCTGCAACAATGAATTTGCTTTGCTGAATCCATTTTTTACTTATGAGAAAAATTAATGCGCAAATTATTTTGCTTTCTGGTAATTTATTTAAGTTTATTTCGTTAAATAATGCTAATTATTTATTCAATACTTTACTTTTAACAGTTTTTCGTTCTCAAGAATCGACAAATTCAAGTCAATATGTTTAACGGCGAATTGGGGGTATGATATGAGAATGAGGCTTTCGATTTTGCACCTCCCCTTGCAAAATTCCTATGTGCGTTCAGTATCATTTCATTTATTTTCAACCTTTTTTATTTACTGAATCATTTGATCAAAAATTCAAATATCGGCTTTCCCCTTATTTTTGATGTAACATAACACTTATCAGCTCAATCATGACTTCATCCTTATCAAATAATCTAACTGATGATAAAGCGCTATCAACTAGCAGTTTTTTGTCACCAGGTAACAGTGTAGCAATGGGTATGACAGAAGAGATAAGAACGTGGTTCGCCTTATTAGTATTCCTGTCACCAGGTTTTGGGTGGAGAATATGATCCATTGCTGCATATGCTGCTCATTTGCACGAACTGTGAACAGGAGGGAGCGAAAAATAGAAAATAACGAACTACACTGTGCGGCCAAATGAATAAATAAATAAGTAGGGGTGATGGGAGAAAACAGCGGTTATATTTGGATCAGAGGGAGGGGCGCGTTTTACATAAGAATCAGAAAGAGTGGTGTTCTCCTAATTTTTAAAAAATTATCGAATACGCTGTATTTTTTATACTAGGGTTTGTTTTCCTTTTTTTTTTTTTCAAGGTAGAACCAGGGTTTTGGACTCCTGTAAGCCCCGTGTCCAAAAAATATTTTCCGTTGCAAAAAATGTTTTAAATAGGGCATGAAAACACCACAGATTTTCAATAAAGGAATGCACCGCCCCCATCACTATATCAAGAAGTGTTAGGAGGCGGTGATTATTAGTGACGGCGATCCGTGAGCTATGGAAAAGCAGCAATGTTACATGCAAAAAAAACTTTATTTCATTTTTAATCTTAATTATTTGATTAAAATAATTTGATTAAAACATATTTTTTGAACATGGGGCTCATAGGAGTGAGCCCGATACTCAGGTTTTACACCAAAGAATTACTAAGTGAAAGAATTGTACAACAAACCTCTAGAAAAAAGATATTTTTCATGATCGTCTGAATATTTTAGGGGGAATGCCTATACGATTCTCACCTTGCTCCAAATACGCGTGCTTTTGAACGTTGCACCTCTCTAAACCCTCATGGAAATGTTAATGGTTATTATAATACTCCCTTCTTGTTCAAATAAAAATTATGGCCATGAAACTATCCAAAACTGAAAGAAAAGGGGAAGGGGGTGGACATACCATGGGGTGAGGATGTGTGTATTTTTTTAATACGTTTTTCCAGTTTCAAAAAAATAGTCTTTTAGCAAAAAAATCTTGCATTTAAATGCTTTTTCTTATCGTTCAAAAATGGTTGAAAACAGTAAAGACAAACTCATTGCAAAACTAAAATTTCTTTTTGTTTCAAATCGTAATTTCTCTCTCTCTCTCTCTAGCGGCAGTGGAAGTTTGGTTTCCTTTCCTAACTCAACGAGAAGTCTCCTGTCTTATAGCGAAGCAGAGGGTCTTCCTAAAAGCCCCGGTGTGACCGCAGGCGTAGTAAATAGTAAACGAGTCAAAGCAACTAGGAGAAACCTCAACGCCTGAAGGTTGTCCATTATTGGGATGGCAGCTAATAAATAACATGTGAGGGGGGTCATAGATGCAGTGTCAATTCCTTTTCTGATTGGATGCTCGCCTGTCAATCATGTGAGCTTAGCACATGCCTTCTCGCCATGTCGAAAAAGGATCTGAAGTGAAGTGGTAGGCAACTTTCAAATTAGATCTCAATCCAGTGGCACCTTAATACCAGAAAATTGAATACCGTATATACTCGCATATAAGTCGAGATATTCATTACCAAAAATGAGGTTTAAAATTAGGGGGTCAACTTATACGCAGGGCAGAATTTCCGAAATTTTTCTGATTCTTTTTATAAAAAAAAATACTCGAAAATGTGAACATTTTCGCAATTTTAGTCCAGTCCTTTTAAGCAAATGCTAAAGTAAATACTTAAATATTCGGATATCATTTTACATGGTCTGACTTTGAAATAAAGAATAAATAATTACAGTAAACATCCAACTACGCCAAAAGTGCGGGGATCGCTATATTTGTGAATTTTTGCTCATTTTTTAAAAATAATGTAAAATGGCTACAGCATGAAATTTTATTCATATATAATCAAATTAAAAGCAGCAATTTAAAAAATTGTAACAGTAAAATCGAACCCTTTGCAAAAATCTTGATTGCAAAAGTGAACCCTTTTGGTGCAAAGAATAAAAATCGGACATTTTTTAACATAAAAATGTCCATTACATTTCATTATCCTCTTTTTTAGAAGGTTTAAATTAAAAATTAGCGACAAAGCGCTCCCTTTTTTAAAAGCAGGGACTCGACTTATATGCGGGTTTTCGATTTTTCCCCGATTTTTCTCCAAAAAGTGGGGGGGGGGCAACTTATATGCGACATTGACTTATACACAAGTATATACGGTATATCATGTCACACAAAATTTGACAGCCCTTTAACTACTAGTATTTTGCGCCATATTTCCAGGAAAAATTCAGCCCACATTGTCCCTACAAAATCAATATGTAACTTTTAGAAACATTTCAAACAACTCTCAACCTCATCTAGGATATTTTGCATCTCTTGCATAATGCGGATAAGATAAATGAGCCTATCTCTGTGGTCCTAACGTTAAGAGCCATGTCTACCACTATCGAAAACTGAAACACTGAAGGGGAGTTGCGGTCTCACAGACTGCTTCTAAAGAATGCAATGAAATTAAAACCAGATACACTTGCCAAAAGATACTGATAAGCAAGGGAGGTGTTCAAGGTCACAAACAAAAAGTTATTGCAAAAACCATTCAATCGGACTCAAAATGAGCTAGAAGTGGTGGGATGAACTTCTGGGTGGTCTGTGAGACTGCACCACCCCTATTACGAGTATAATAAAAAAAAAAGAAGGATCTCTAATGTTTTATCATTTGCAGTAAAAGTTAGTTCTAAATTCATCCTTTTAGAACTGGAGAAGCTGTATCCAAAATCTTAAAACATTAATATTTGTGCATCTCATTACATTGTTTCTGTGTTTTGCAATTGATAACACTAAGAGTGAGTGAAAAGTAAAAGTTTTAAAATCAGGGGTGAACTGCCAGCATTGGAAAATTATATTCCTTTCTTATAATTAATACAAAACATAAAATTAATCATTTATTTCATTTTTAATGAATTAGCCAACATGTTATATCAGAACTGAACAGAAAAATATTAAGAAAAATTTGAATCTCATTCTCACGCTTAATCTGAACAAGAATTTATTATCAAGTAATTAATTCTCATTAATTTTAGCTGCATTTTGTAACATTTTTTTAAATTTTAAATATTTGAAAGGTAGTGCTTAAAAATGAATAATGTTAATAATCATGCCTAAGTCCAAATGAAACAACAATTCAAATATAAACACAAAATAAGGCTTGGCTTGTCATTTTTTAAAATAAAAACTTAGCCATAATATGCACTTTTCATAAATCTTGGGAATAAGGAGAAATTTTAAAGAACTTTTCATGATGATATGCACAATCTGATTTTGTTAAGAATTAGACATTTTATTTACTCATCAGAAGGACTTCTATTGCCCAAAAAATGTAAATTTCAAAAATAACATCTACACAAATAAGAAAATACAAATATATAAATTTTCAACACTTTAAAAATATTACCTTCATTTAATGAACTTGATTTAGCACCCTGATAAGGACGACATTCTTTTCCTGCATGAATTATATCAATATTGGAAAATTCAGAGGGGTTACTACAAGATGGACCTTTTTGAGATACCTAAAATTTCAATAATGATAGAAAAACAAGGATTAGCAAATTAAACTTAATACAAAAATATTTTAACATTAATTAGAGACCAAATACACTACTGATATACAGTCAAATTTCAAATAGACTTATTTTACAGCTCAAATGTTATACTCTCAAGATCAATAAAAATAAGGGATCAAGGAATTATCTGAATGAGGGAAAAAAAATCGGTCATAAATGACTGTATAAACGTAACAAATAAAATTTCAGAGTAATGCAGCAGAATGATTAGATAAGAAGATTAAGCTATATGCATAAAAGAAGAAAAAAATGAATAAGACCACACTCAGCCACTGGCCTTCATGAATGCTGTGAATAGATTCATAGCTTCTGACAAAAACTAAAATCTTAAGAGTCTGACATTATTTCTGAGAGCTTATAGAAAAGCTCAGTGTGACACAGTTAGTTTGCACATCATTTAGCAATGAATAACTTAACTTTTAAATTAAAAAAAAAAAAAAGACAAGAAAAAATAAGTCAGAAAGTCCATACCTTGAAATATTACAAAAATATATTTCTTTTAAATCTTAAATATTTACAAAAATATTAAAACCTCAAAACATTTATACTTGTTCAGTTTGGAATGCCTTTAAAGATGAAAAGTAAAAAATCTTCATGAGAAATTGGTTACAAATGTAAATCTTACTTTCTTGTAACAGATAGAGATTTTTCAAAACAACAGATAGAAAATTATATTCATAATGGAATTTTTTTCCTTTTGTTCTGAAAGATCAAGTCTTAGAGTGTATATATATATATACAGGTAGTTATCAAAATAATGGAAACACCTGTGAATAAAATTAATGTTTTTGAATAAGCTTCGTAAGCATAAAAGAATTAAAACAGCTACCAGGTTTTTTCTTATAAATGGCAATGTACATGTTCTGGAAGTGTACGGTAGCTTAATTGAAGTTCTGGAAGTCTTGGATTTTTTTCAATCACGTGAAATGTTAAACCTCTCAAGTTTTCAAAGAGGTCAAATTGTTGGAGCGCGTCTAGCTGGAGCAAGTGTGACTGAAACATCTAAACTTTTTGGCGTTTCTAGAGGTACAGTGTCTAAAATTATGACAGCATACACACAGAGCGGTAAGACAAGCTCGGCAAAGCAAAATAGTGGGCGGAAGGAGAAGCTCAGTGAAAGAGACCAACGGGTATTAAAGGGGATTGTAATGTCTAAAAAGCAAACAACCGCAGCAAAAGTGGCCACAGAGTTCAATCAGCATCTGAATTCACCAGTGTCAGTGATTACAGTTAGAGTATGTTAGAATTATCTTTATAAACAGAATATTTACGGCAGAGTAGCTATTCCCAACCCACTTGTCACAGATGTTAACGCTAAACGTCGTCTATGGTGATGCCACACTCACAAATCCTGGTTGATTGATGACCGGAAGATAGTAATATGGTCTGACGAATCGTCTTTCACACTTTTCTCTACTACAGGACGGGTATACGTTTGGAGGACAGCAGCACAAGTGTATGATCGTGATGCTCTCCTTCCAAATGTCAAGCATGGTGGAGGATCTGTCATGATCTGGGTCACTATGTCTTGGTTTTCCACTGGACCTGTCATAACCCTAAAAGGAAGGATCACTGGCGAGAAGTATAGAGACATTTTACCAGACCAAGTTCATCCTATGATGCAATTTTTGTTTCCGGCAGGAGATGGAATTTTCCAAGATGATAATACACCTATCCATGCAGCAGGACTTGTCCAATCATGGTTTGATGAACACGAAGACGAAGTTAAACATCTGCCTTGGCCAGCACAGTCACCTGACCTCAATATAATTGAACCGTTATGGTCTATTTTAAAGCAATCGATACGGAATCGATATCCTCCACCAGCATCTCTCCCAGAGCTTTCACAATGTCTCCATGAAGAATGGAGACATTGGTACAAAATTCCACTGACCACTATTCAACACTTGTATGAATCAATTCCTTGGACGAATCCCAGCCATGGGAGCAAGTTTGGTGATGTGTTCAAGACGGAAAATATTTTTACCCCCCCCCCCCCGCCCGCATACGGGCTTAAGAAAAAATTTATGTGTATAAATTTTGTAGGTTTTAACAATGCCAGTTTTGGAATCTCTTAAGGCACTCAAATATAGCCTAAAGTGGTGCTTTAAATATTTCAGCATCAAAAAATTTTCGGAAGAGAACAACTCCAGAACCCCTTCCTCTGAGTTCACCACAAATGTCCTAAATTTCAATTTTTAAGGCTTCAGTTTGTAAACTTTTTTTGCAGGAATAGTACCCCCCCTTACCTATAAACTTGATTCATGACCACCTAAAAATTTTAATACTTTAATTTTGGAAACTTACTGAAAGAATCTTCCTACGCCCTTCCCCCTTGAGTCATCCAAAGATAGCCCAAAAAAAAGCTCTTAAAATTTCGTAAATATTTTGGGCTGGGGTGCGGAATCCCCCCCCCCCTTTCTCAATGTGTTTCCTAAACGCAGTGTAAGTTTTTGTTTAAGATTTATTTTTATAAGGACTTCAATTTTGAAAAGGTTTCGAGAAAGACCCCTGAATTCCCAAACTGTTAACTCACTCAACAATAGGCAAAATAGCATTTCAATACTTCAGAACGCAGAAATTTTCGGGGAGAGACCCCCCCCCCCCTCACCTAAGTTCACTAAATTTGACTTAAATTTGCGGTTTCCCTTTTCATCACTGAAGACTTAAGAATTTAAATTCTAAAACTTATTGCGAGAAAGCCTTCGAATTCCCTTGTCTTAAGTCTTCCAAAGATTACCTAAAGCTGAGTTCTGAATACTTCAGCTTTGAATATTTTTTGGGGAAGGGGAACCCCGAACCACAAGACGGTCTAAAATTGCGCTTTTAAGACTCAAGTTTCGGAATTTTGCCTAATGAGAGCCCTTCCCTCCCTCTAGACATTGCCAAAGAGAGCCTAAAAGTTTTAAGATTTCAATTACAAACACTTTTCAGGAGAGGGTCCCAAATGCCCTTTCACTTACGTCATTTAAGTACAGCCTCAAATAGTTTTACATACAACAGCTACAAAACATTTCATGTTAGAACACCAAAACCATCTTTCATAAATTCCCCAAAGATTGCCTAAACTAGTGTTTTTAAGACCCCAGTTTTCGATTTTTTTTTAAACCTCCCCACTTTTACATTATTAAAAACAACCTAAAACTTTGACTTTTAAATTTTTAAGAACTTGCAGAGGAGAAATATCGCACCACTCCTCGATTCAAAAATGACTTTCAATTCAGTTTTTCGATATTTTATACTGGAGCCCTTGAGTAACCCCCCCCCCCCCTCTTAGATTGTCCAAAATATAAACGTTTTAAGACTTCAGTATCATGGGTTAATTTGCGGACTTACCCTTCTTCGCAAGAGCAGCGTTTTTTCGCAAACTCGTGCTTCCGTTATTTTTCTCCCCTTTTCTTTCTCTCCCCCTCCATATTTTCATTCTAGAGTGTTAAGTTAATTCAATGACATTGGAATTTAGTGATTCCTCAAGTTTTTGTCAAAATGCAGGAAGAGTAGCCCATTGGTGTTTCCAACCAGCTTGAAATCCGCCCCCCCCCCCCCCCGATTATTTCCAAAATTCTCATTTTCATTAAAATCTTCAAAATCTCTGATAGTTTCCGTTTTACCTGGTAAGTGGACACACTTTGCTGTGGCGAAAACATTAAAAATGAAAGGATGATCGAAAATAGCATGAGAAAAGGCTAAATTTTCAATTAGAGCCGATTATTTCAAAAAACCAGGGAGAATAGCGAGCAACTCCTCGGTCTGCAATGCAGTGAGTTGGAAATAACAAAGCTATACCTAAAAAATAAAAATAAAAATAAAACGGTGTAAGTCTAAAAGGCAAAAACACGTTCTAAAAGCATGTTCGTTGCAAACAAAACAAGCTCATGGCGGAAAACCGAGAGAACGTCGATGTAAATTTGTGGTTATGGAATATGGTCCAGTAATATATTAAAGCATATTTTTCAAACACTCAATTTTTCTTTTTTAAGTAAAAACTGGGAAAAAATCATTGAGTTTCTTTCTGTTCCGAACTCCGTCTCGGAAATTTTATCCAAGACTGAAATCCGTCCTGAGACGGAAGGTCTTGCACCCATGATCCCAGCTGTATTAAATGCCAAAGGTGGTCCAACACCATACTAATAAAGAATTCTTTATAAATCTCAAGTGTTTCCATTATTTTGATAACTACTCATATATATATATATATATATATATATATATATATATATATAAAAATTACAGGGTTGCCAACCATGGAGAAACAAGTTGAAGAGCATCTGTGGTGATTTTGAGGAGCAATTTAAAATTTTGCAGAGCAGATCGGGATTTCGGTATTTTGTATAAAAATCAATGAAATAACTAAAACCACTTATCTCAAATTAATTTATAGCTTTAATAAATTATTTTAAGGCAAGCATAAAAATAATTATTTTTAAATTAATAAAATAGCTTTAAACACTATTTCAATCTTTGAGAATAAGAATCTTAATTTCCCTTATTTACATGTTTGTTACGATAATGGACAGTAACGGGTCTGGAAGTTTTACTGTGTGTATATATATATATACACACACAGATAATTTATTTAGTCCCCTTGGCAACTTGGGTCCCGGGATTTGTCGAACCTCATTTAAAGAAGGGGCAGAAAGGATCCCACAGGACTTCTTGCGAAGCATTTCTTCAACTACCAGTAAAATTTATGACAATCTCAAGTGGGAGGAAGTGTATACAGATATGGAGCATTTAGTACCAAAACCAGCTCAATTGACATTTCAAAATTTTACAGGAGAGGTCTAAAGCATTCACGAATTAATCTGTTTTTTATGGAAAATTGTTTTTATAACAGCAGTTTTTGACTTGATTGAGCTCGGTGTGCTACAAAATGCTCTGCAAAGTGATAGCATCCATCAAGAAGAATTGAATTCTGGGAAAAAGTAATTTTTGAAACATCATGAATTGAGCTGGTTTTAATACTAAATGCCTGCTAAGTCCCATTAAAAAAAATATTTTTCAAACTTACTACTTAGCTAAGCATGCATCAATAGCAAAATAATAAAAAGACACAATTTTGAATGAGATCAAACTTTTTGGAATGGCTCCTTAAACTCATGGATACCACAAATGAAAAAACAGTCCCTGTTTAGAATATTTTCAATCTTGTGTTATGCTGGCATGGAGATACTCCATGCCATATCTTCACTTCAGATTACATGGTTAGCAAAGTTTGAGTTATCTTCTTGATGAATAGAACATCTCCAGACAAATCTTAACTTATCACCCAAGTCTCTTAGTTCGAAGTGTGATGCATTAGCCAAGAGAATTTCCGCCAACTAATGATTTAATGTTAAAAAAAGTCAAGCATCATTAGACTCATTTGTTTATGAAGGTAACAAGCATTTTTTTTTTTTTTTTGAAAAATACTCTGAGCATAATGCTAGATTATCGTGTTTCCCATCAATGATATTGTAGCATAGTTAGAGCCGTTTCTTGTTTGCCAACATTGATCAGTTTATCTCTTTGATCACATGCATTGCAATTTTAATCCACTCTGGCTAATATCCAATTGGTAAAAACATCATTTTTTATCATCTTTTGCAAACCGCACCACTAATCTATATGCGATTATTTTTTTAAATCTAACTTTAACTTCTGTTTATCAATTGCAAATCCTTTTTTAGCCTACTTTTTCATAGAAGGAAAAGGGAATTAATATGGACATAAAAGCAGGCTTAATAAATAGTAAAAATATCCCCAGAAACATAACAAAATAATTAAAAATAAATTAGATAATGAAATAAAATTGAAATATTTTTAAAAATTGAAAGATGTTTTGACAAAAAAATTGATTCTTCATTTAAATGATTTTTATAGAGTAAAAATCTACTGTGTATATTGTTAAAATGCATTAAAAAATGTTATTATTTTCTTTGATTTATTTTATTTTTTATGAACTGGAATATATATTTTTTATTTTTAAAATTCAAATAGCTGCTCAGGTTTAAAGAAAAGACTCTTCCTTATCTCATTACTGCTCAAATTCTAAACATAGAACCTGTTTGGTTAACAAAATATCTAAAATTTTGATATGTTAAACTTAAGAATTCTTTAAGAAACAAAATGAATATAAGTTTTCAAGAAATATAAATAATAAAAGAAAAGAAAGACGAAATAAAAAAGGTCAGATACAAATATATTGCAATATTTAGTAAGAGCAGAAGTATATACCCACACACAAGAATTTACACAAATTTAGGTTTAGCATGAAATGTCCTATGAAAGATATTTGTAACAAAGAGTGGAGCTACAAGGGGGAGGGGGGCAGTTGAAGGAGAGAGCAATTGGCTGTTATCTTCTATTTAGGTGTAAATGTATAGAAAATATAGATTACAATCATGTTGGTCAGAGAGTGTATGTTCACACTTAAAATTATTGTAAAATTCAAGTATTTTCAAGGTTAACAAACTTTTAAGTATTTTGTGGGGCCTTTAATTGGGAAAACATAACTCAAGACCTTTTCAAGGAGTCAAATTCTTGTAACTTGGGAGAAACTTTTAAACAATTTATATTTTTTAAATAATATAGCTAATAAAAGTTGATTTACGGGAAAAGGTGTAAAATGGCTTTCCTCTTCAGCAAGCCATCTAGAATCTTCCTCAGATTCCTTTTTTTGTTGTTGAAGTTTCAATTGGAAAAAGTTTTTCTCTAAATTTCCACTCACTGAATCTTGATTAGACTCCTATAAAAGCAAAACAAACAGTTAAAATGATAAATAAGTGTAGGTACAAAAGAAAGCGTCCAATTTCTCAGCAGTATTGAGTTATTCACATAAGAATATTGGCTTTGTAAAGTCAGAAGGAATAGCAACAATGTTTGACAGACGCTCAAACTTTTAAGCAAGGGAAAAAATAATTATAGTTTGAAGAAAAAGCAACACATAATTCAAGAGCTGTTTTGAAATAAACTTCACTCTCTAATTCTAACATCAGAGAGCACTTGGTGCACACATCAGGGTTCAAAAATATCGAAAATATCCGATATTTTCAATCAGCACAAACTAAACTCTTCAAAATAGTAAATGCATCCTAAAATCGCTCTTTATTTTCAAATATTATTATTGCAATATATGTAGAATTAAAATTAAGGTTTCTTTCATTATTTATATCTAATATTTCATTTAACATTTTATCAATTTTAATGGTGTTAATTTACCGTAAGCTGTTTTACTCATTGTTCTTCTGTTAGCTACTTTTACACAGTAATATGATTCAGAAATAAAAAATATGCATTAGTCAGTGCACAGTCAAAAGATATTTCCTTTTTTTCTGACCAATGTTTAATATTTAACTAGGCACTTTTAATATGAATAAAAACTGTTACATTACTAATAATATTATGAATATAAAATAAAAAAGGAATATTATATCGCTTTGTTACATTAAGGATGTATTAATACATCAAAAAAAAATATAGTACATTACTTTTTGGTTATTTTTAATAATAAACGGACAATATTACTATGATTAATATAATTTTTACATTGAAAATACCGTAGTTGAAAAAAATAACTATCAAAAATATCATGTTATTTTCAAAATAAATATCGGATATATATCGCGTTTTTCTTAGGAACTTCACTCCTTCAGAGAGAAAAATTTGAGCACTTTTCAAGAGTCGAAAAATTCCTCAAGAGTCCTTAATTTGTATCATAAACACTGTATCCAGATTTCATTTAATTTAAACATATAAATAATAGGTGACAAGTACAATCAGGATACTATGTACAGAGACAACAGTGAGCATTTTAAAATTAAAACTTAAATGGAGGGAGGGATATGGCCTGCAAATCAATGCATATAATATACATTTGCCCGCTCCCTCTCAAACAGGTACCATAGCATAGTCGTTAAAGTTCTGGATTATAAACGATGAGAATGGTGGATTGAGTTCTATCTAGCATCCCGACTCCCATTCTCTGCAGACATCTAATATCAGCTCACTGTATGCTACCAGGGTCTTTAGAAGAGGAGACTAGGGTTGGACCATCTACCGAAACAGGTTGTGGGGGAATGAAATTGGTGACGTAGCTCCAGAAGCACTCGCGGAGCACTTTAAGACAATTTCAATAGGAAATGGCATTGCTTCGCTCCTATTTTTGGACATAAAGGCATAATTTGGAAGAAAAAAAAAATTAAGTCTTCGTGTCTTAATTTACCTTCTTTGATACTAGTGTCTCACCCATATTTTACGAGAATTATTTTGAATTCAAATAAAATGGAAGAACAAAACTTGATCATGAGTGATTTCAAACAATAATTATGAAACTAAACCAAGTTTGACTACAACTTAAAATGATTTTATTAGAAGAAAATGGTAATCTATTTGGGTCATTAAATTCATAAACTGCTTCAAAAAAACTTTTCCTGATTTGGAAGAGAAAGTACTGTTATTCATTACTTTAAAGTTTATCTTCAAAAAATTGTAGAAGAGAGAAAGAATCATTATTAATATTAATAATATAATAAATTAATATTAATTCTAAGAAGTAAAAAACGAATTTTTCAACGAATAATGATTGAATTTAATAATATATAGCAACTATATTAGTTCAAAATAGTTATATATTTACATTTATAAAAAATATATACAACATCATAGAGGGAAAAATACAAATACTCAGAAACTGATTACCACATGGTAATACTTCATTTATACGTCTTTTATGAAAGTAATTAAATATCTCATGAAGCATTTTTAAAGCAACTGCTATTACAAGCAGATATTTCCCAAGTACTGTTACTCGTGTATAATGGAAAGATTTTGTAACTACTATGTTGATTCAAAACACAAATAGCTGTGTACATAAATGACTACAATAAATACATATATTAAAATATTATTTTTGCAGAATATTAAAATAACTATAGAGGAATAAGTACGGAATATCAGAAGCTGGTTGGTACATACCGTTTCTTTAATAAACTCTCAAAAAAATTATCCTATGAAATATTTTTAAGATCAAACCTTTACTTTAAACTGATATTCCAAGAACTATTGGCTGTGACTTTTCAAATGGATACTACTGATGAACATTCAAAGTATGATCAACTATGTAATTACTGATGTTTATGATTCAAATAAATGAAATAAGCTATAATAAGTACATATACTGAAATTATTGCATTTGTAGAATATATGCGCAACTCTAGATGGAAAAATATGCGTTATACGAAACTGAACATCAAAGAGATGCACCGCCAACCCTTTCATGTTTTCGACTTGATGCTCAATTGAAGAAATTTCGAACTTATGTTAAGCAATTTTTGTTAAATATTTTGCTTCTTGTGTACAGGTAAGTATGTTTCATAAGAAGATTTTAAACTCGGAAAAAAAATAAAGAATAACCACTCAGGTACACAACTATAAAACGGAAATAATTATGAAGCGATACGAATTAATATGAATTGAAATGAAAAGATGCACAAGTCATCAAATATATGCATATTTTTTATTAATCGCCAATTAATTTACATTCTTAAATAATTTCATTCAATAAACATCATTGATTATGAACTAACAAAAAAGTGCATAACATTTCAAATTCATAGGTAATTTTTAAAAAACCACTCTGAAATCCATAACTATTCAGGGGCGAACAGGATTCCCCAAGATAGAACCAACCTTGACTCCCAAAGGTTTCAAAAAAAAAAAACCTCGAAAACCCACAAGTTTAAGGGGGGACACACCCCTAAAGTGCACAGGTTTTAGTCCCTAAAAAATTAAGTAAAATAAAATAAATAAACCGAAGGTACACAGGTTCAAGGGATGAAAGAAAAACTGAGCTTAGGTTTAAGGAAGCAAGAAAAAAAAAAGAAAAAGAAGAGGCTCAGGATTGAAGAGGTGCAAAAAAAAAAAAGAAAGAAAAAGAAAGAATGAATGAAAAAAAAACGAAGTCACACAAATTTGAGGGTGCAAAAAAGAAAATAATAATACCGAAGGTGCACTGAGGGCGCATCGGCCCGCGGGCCCATCCGCCCCTATCACTGTCTGACCCCTTTTTTTCCAATTATACCAAAACCTATGTTGCAGCTGCTCTTAATTTTCGTCATTAGTTATTTTATTTTTGCTTCTGTGTTTTAAATTCATTATAAACTACACCTCCCCCTCACCGAACGAAAAAGGGAAAACAACATAGGAAGGAATACTAAAAATTAAAGAATTTATTTCAAAGCACTGGGATAGTTTTTGAAAAATAATTTAAATGAAGTATGAAAAATTCTCCTGTTTCTTGGAAATGTCATGCCCAGGGCACGGGCAAGGGGAGCCCGTGCGATAAACAGTGCGAGCAGAAAAATTAAAATTGAAGATGCAAACCAGTATTGAGCTATGGAAATATGCAAGTCACTGCTTCCAGGAGGACGTCAGAGACGGCCGTTTTCCCCCTCCTTTAGCCACGAAGCGGCGAAACTGGAAGATCAAAGACACGGTCCCAGCCTCCTTTTCCAACACCCTGGCATGCTACAGTCATGTTGCAAATTAGCTTTTGTGATTTACACCTCAGAGAAGAGGTCGGAAAAACTACATTTATTTTGTAACGAACTACAACAATGACATTACAAATGCAGTACAACTACTTTTCTCAAAATATAGAGACGACAAACTACTTTTAAAATGTAGCTGCTTTGATTTAAATTTTTCAAAGACATTCATATACATAAAATTGATTACATGATGAAAAACATATTTTAAACAAAAGAGAAAAACTTTAATTTTTCATTATACAAATTCATTTTGAACTTCAAGCTAGGGGTCTGGACAATAGTCTCAAAAACTATAATATTTAAGAATTGAAATCTAAAACGTTCATCCACAGGACATTCTCTGTCTCCAGAAAACAAACATGGTACTAAATCGGCAGTAAATCTGATTTTCTTTCTAAGCCATGCTCAGTTCAAGTCAAATATTGCAAAAACATGAAAATTTCAATGCTAAACAAACTAATGGCATCAAACAGATTACACGTAAATAATTTGTCTGAGGTCAGCTTGTATTTTTATGAGTTTTATTTCTCATTGCATCTTCTGATGTACGATTTGCATCAGTCAGATAGATTGAAATCTTTTCTTGTTTTTCTTTCTTTTCTTGTTTTTCAATTAAAAAGTATTTTTTAGAACTCGCTACAAACTATGTTTCTGAATCTGTCTACTGGCTAATCTACTTTTTTTTTTTTTAAAGTAGTGCTCTACACTACAAACTAGTAAAAAATGTAGCTACTACATTAGTGTCACTACTTGTAGCACACTACTTCCAATCACTACTTCAGAGTGACAACAAATTCCTGAATTCACCACTATTAAAAGGATCAAAAAACAAATGTTACCTTATTAATACTACACTGTACAGGAACTGTAAAAGAAGTTTGAGTTGAAGAGTTGTCATTTGATTCCATGTAAAGCCCTTCATTATCTAATAAGAAATTTGTGGAATGGACTAGATTATATAGAGCTGGAGGGGAGCTTGAAATGCTGTTCCGGTCAAGAGGTAGACGAGATGGCTACAGTTTAAAAAAAATGATTTTAAAAGATATTAAAAACATACCAAGAGCTTAAAAAGAAATCATAATACACATACCTTTGGCGGTGGTTCATCAGAGCCTGAAGAGCCTAAAAAGAAGAAAAACAAATTGAAAAAACTCTTACAGAAATTCAATTGCAGCATCATTTGTTTTTAAAACACAAAATAGCACACATAAAATAAGACAAATTCAAATATACAACTAAAAAATGTACAGTACAAGAAACAAATATCCTGTGATTAAATGGATTGCAAAACCTTTAGAAATGTGCCTCAATCAACAATGATAAATCTTCAAAACAACCATGATGAAAGCTAGGAAAAATTTCCAAAACTGAAAATATTATGCCTCCCCCCACACACCCCTCCCAGTGTGCTCATAGTGCTCACTTTAAATATTTGTAAATATAGTTAGTCAGTGAACAACATCACGAGGAGGTTGTCCAAGGAGTTCCGATCCCCTATCACCATACCCAATTTTTTTCTGATTATCTATTATCTCTACATAGTATAAAATGAAGTCCCCAAAAAGCGTCTATTTGTTTGAACGTGCAAAATTCGAGAACCACCTGGCCCATTTTGCTGAAATTTTCACAGCATCTTTTTTTTAGCACTGGAAAGGTTTGCAGAATGGTTCAAAAAAAATTTGATGAGAAGTTATTTTTTTATTCTAATTTAGGCCCAATTTTCACGTAAATTCCCAAATATGAGGGTGAAAAATTACATCCACATATTAATAATACGTATTGTTGGAAAGGGTAGAATTTTCCGTGTTCTACGCAACTTGCTTCAATGCTCTAACTTAACTACGGAGGGAGTTATTTGCATTTTTAGCTCGAATTTTTTTAGGCTTAGCTGAAATTTAGGCACTACTTTTTTCATTAAATCTATCAATAAAAAGTGAAGGAATCGTCTCAGTTTTCTTTTTGACACTATTGGAAAAAGTGACATTTTTTACTCCAGATCTATCTCAACCTATGGTCGAAAAATTAAGCTTCTTTCTCGAAAGGAAAAAAAGTTACAAGCCTTTTTAAATCAGTTTCAAAAAATCTCATTTCTATTCAAATTGTTAACCATTTTTTGCATTTTAATTCCTTAAACTTATTTTATTTTGTGTTTCCATAGTTACGCTTTTAAAATCTATCTTTCTTGATTTAATTTCTTAAAAGTATTTTAATATCTAGAATCGCTTGGGAGGGAAATTTTGCATGATGTTTCTTTTTTTCATTTATTTATTTAAACCTGATTGTTGAACATACGTCACTTGACACAATTTTTATTTTCAAGGTAAACCGGGCAAAGCCGGGCAATACAGCAAGTTGTCTATAATAGGAGTCTCCAAACTTTTTGGCCAATGGGCCATATTTAAAAATGCCTTGAGATATACAGAATGCCTTTCGAATCTGGAATGTTTATCTAAAGCTAAAAGTCCGATTACTAATTTCGTAGCCCTCGCAAAGTCTTTTCCAATAATGCAATGTCCTTCTTATGATAACATAACCAAAACAAAACTGTATACTCCATATTTGCTCTTACTAAACTGCTGTAAGATAAAACAGCAAATGTGGACCTGCACGGATACAACATACACTCATTCTGCACTTCACGTACACAAAATCCAAACTTTTTAAGGAAGTTACATGTTTCCCAACAATAGTGTTTGAAATCAACCAATTGTTAAATCCAAGAGCATTGCTACTTGCTATGCTGCAATGCTGGACTAAACATAAAGTACTGGCTAAATAAGACACCCAGATTAACTGATTCTACTTCACTCATAATGGATCCCTGTAATCAATAGCTTGCATGCCTATTTGCATGAACTAAACTAAAGCATTTCATTTTCCAACATTGAGATACAGATAAAATTTTTAATTTACACACCCCAAGACATGGCTTGAATACGACGATTTTCTCTTCTGGAAACTTCGGCTTGCTGAGATTTTTCTTCTTCTAAAATTTGTCTGCAACAACAAATTTTTGCAAAAAGTATTAAATGTTTTTTGATCTACATGTAAATTATATTGTCGTACAACAACTTGCATTTTCAAAGTTAGACAGTATTTTAACATACAAGGAGGGGGGAGGAAATTGCATCAGAATTTAAATATGAGAAATTTCTATCACTTTTTCCTGAAAATTAAAATTTCTTCAAAAGTTGAAAAAAAATAATTTTTCAATTTTTCTGGAGCGGAAACTAACCCCTTCGGAAAAAAAACGTTTTTTTTTTGTTTTTTTGTTTTTTTGTTTTTTGTTTTTTTTGGAAATTTTCCGTTTTTTTCTGATGTTTTCATCTCTAGTCATTTTGTAGGAAAGGTCAGAGCTTGACCGCCCCCAAGAATTTGTTGGTTTTCAAGTTATGAAAACTCAATAATCAATATTAGGCTAAAAGATGAGATGTGAAGGGATGGGGTGGGATTTATCACTTAGAAATGTTTCAAGACTCAAGGCCTAAAACTGTACTTTTGTGCTGTTTGGTGACATTAAGGGATGGGAAGATTTGGTCACTCTTTCCGAAAAATGCGACATTTATTGAGAGTTTAACAACTCAATTTTAAGCTGTCTTCGGTGGGACAAAATTATCAGTTTTCAAACCACATTTTAAAGCTATCTTTAGCACACTTGAGGCAACAAAAAGTCCAGGGGGTTGAAAATGGAGCCCCCAAAAACACTATTTTAAGCTATGTTTGGCCAAATTAAGGGAGGAAGGGATGGTAAGTGGCTCTCTTCCGGAATTTTTTCAAAACTCCTGAAAATGCATTTTAAGCTTTATGACAGTAGGAAAAAGCATAAAGGTGGGGGGGGGGGAGTCAACAGTGCAGCATTGCAAGTAACAAAGCCAACAGAATGCTTGGGTTAAAAAAACAGATCTACTGTTTTACCTGCATGAAGCTTTCGGGGCTTGTCAGCAGAAAATCCAAAAGAATTTCAAAAAACGGGCACAAAGTGAATTGTTATTTCTTTATGATTTAAAAGAAAATGAAATGATAAATTACTTTCGTACTTTTATGAAGCATTAAGGAAACAACAAAAAAGCACCTTTAAGAAATGTTATTCATGTAAAATTACCGTTCTAAAATAAACCTTTTCTTTTCCGGTTTTAATGCAACAATACAACTGTAGTTTAAAATCCTACCATGAATTTAGATTGTATTTTCCTAGGCAATTGAATCAACATTAAACGGTGAAAAAGAGTCAAAAAAATGACAAAAAACCATAGCAGGATCGAACGTTTGATCTTCGCGTTTCCAGCGTAACCCTCTGTACAATTGCGCCACCGAATCATAGCTTTTGAATAAAAATTGGGAAAAAAAACGTTGTTTTTTGACACAAAAACAATATTTAGACAGTGGGTCTTTTTCGTCAATAGCTGGCACGATAAGCTTTAAAATAAGGGGTAAAGCATGTAATTTGATAAAAAGATAAGGAAGTTCTCATGTGGTAACCAAAAAAAAAAAAATGCTACGGAAATAATATATAAGATTTCAAACAAATCTAAGACTTCTTCTGCCTTTATACAGGAGTTTAGTAAGACCTCATTTGAGTATGCTGGAAAGATATTTCCTGGTTCAAAGAAGGGTGACTAGTAAGGGGACTATAAGATTAAGACTATGATACTAGACTTAATAGGTTTAATATGTTAGCCTGGAGCAAAGGAGAGTCAGAGGAGACATGATTCAGCTGTTTAAATTTATCAAAATCAAAGACGTTAATGGGTTAAATTTTCGCATAGAAAGCAGGACAAGGGGTCATTGTTTTAAACTATTCAAATATCAGGCTAGCCAGGGAATTAGGAAAAATTACTTCCTTAGTAGGGTTGTGGGCACTTGGAACAGCTTACCGGAAGAGGGGGGTAACGAGCAATGGGGTGGATACCTTTAAGAGGGCCATTGATCTTCATTGGGGACTAATAAATTAGCTAGGACCAGCCTAGATGGAGCCTGCTGCTGGTCATCACAATTATATTTGTATAAGTAAAATTAAGTAACAAGAATTAATTAAAAGAGAAATCAATGTAATTAATGAGCTTATTAAATCCATGCAACTGCGGAGCTCATTAAATATTTTCAACATACTATTACACAAGTCTCAGGCAAAAACTAAGGTTGAGCCTATGAGTGTAGGGAACCAGATAGTCCCAAACATGGCACTTTTTACCTTTTTTGGACAAAGTTTGGTCACCCCTAAGGGGCTTCCCAGAAAGTCAGCCACAAAACTTACAATATAGTTCAATTTAGGTACTAAAGGTCATGTAATCATAAGAATTTCTTTGACTGACGCTCAATGCAAAGCACTAATCAAAATTTTAAAAATGCAGATTTGGAGAAACTTCTCTACATCAGAATCCACTTTATGAATTTTAACAGGTCCCAAAAATTTTTTGAGAGAAAACAAAAATATGTTTTCTGAAAGCCTTAGAAGAATGTACAATAAAAATTTCAGCAAAATCAAAAACAGTGAGTATCTTGACACCTCATTTCTGCCTGATTCTTATATGTCTCTTGATTGTAATTAGAGGTAAAATTCTTAAATTCCAATTCAGAATTTAACTGAAAGCAAAAAATTGAATGAGTTATTCACTACTTACAAGAATAAAGTAAACACTAAAATAATCAGTTTGAAAGAAAAAAGTCCATTGCTATAAAAAATACAAATTTGAGTTTGGAAAATCAACAAGAGCAGGATAATGGACTTAACATGAAGATCTAGGGGTTGGAGAGAGAGGGGGGGATCCTTTTACCATTTGGGTCTTTCTCTGGCTAGATTGATGTTGGCCACTATAGAAAGCTAAAAGAACTGTCTGAATTAATGTCAAAAGAAAATCCTATTTCCATCAGAACTAAAAATTTTGAGTTTGGTAAAGCCTCATCTACAAGACAACTAACTAAACATTCTCTGATATATTGATTTGTATCCCTCTAGACAAGCCTATTTTTGCCACTGTAATAAGATTAAGACCTCCCAGGTTAGTATTAAATAAAAGTTTTAAAATTCAACTACCATTAAATAACAATTCATTAACTTAAAACAAATCTTACCCTAATGCACAGCGGATTTCTTTAAATGTTGGACGCTTGGACGGTTCATATGCCCAACACAAGGACATTAAGTTATAAAGATGAGGTGGACACTTAGGAGGCAAAGGTAATCGTTCTCCATTTTCAATCCTTCCAATAACGTCATTGTTTTTTATGCCTTGAAATGGTTTTACACCGTACATTAAAATTTCCCACATGCAAACACCTTTAAAATGAAAAAAAGAAAAGGAAACATGAAATCAACTAGTATTTCAAACAAGATGCAAAATGGCAGTTTTTAATAATTTTTTATTTAAAAAATACTTTCCGACATTAAATTTTATTTATATGGATATACAGCAACTTTTCTAAACAGAAATCCAAATATTTTGCATTGAGAAAATAATTCTTTAGCTTATAAAAGTAATAATTTTACTGCTTCAAAAGGGACAGATTTAAATGTTTGCTTTAATTTTTTAAAAACTCTTGCTATTTCTCATTAATGCACAAAATGTCAACACTTGAGAATTATGGAATAGAACAAAATAACTTTCAATAGGAAAAATATTCTGTGCAAAGCACAAGTATTTCTAATCAAGATTTCATACTTGAATTAAGTAAAGCAAGCAATATTTCATCTCTCAATTATTTGGCAAGCCTTTCTAAGTGTGGAATTCTAGCATTGCATATCTTGAGCTAATGAAACTGTATTTCAGCCCATTGCTGTCCAACAGATGGGAGAAATACAGAGTTATACTCCAAAAGGCTGTTGGAAGGATACTGCACATTTCGGCAGACAGTTCTAGGTCAAAAAATAGCAAAAATCATTACTGCAGCTGTCACTTTGCTTACATACAACATTTTAGTCATCTGAAACCTTTTTTTTTTTTTTTTTTTTGAGCCTTTCATGCCTACTACAATATTCCTTTAGCAGCAAATACAAATGTAATTTTTACATTACTATCCCTGAAGCTTAAGCGCCTTTTAAATTGTTTAAAATATTCTTTTCCAGCAAACTAAATTATGCTCACAACCCTACCAAAACAACATTTTCTATTTGTAAATTATGTCAGGGATTTGAAAAGCTTCAAGCACTGACATTTGGTTGTTTTTGTACATAAAAAGTGAAAATATGTTCTACTCTATCAAGTTTAAACAATGGGATGAAATTGCCTACAATTCTCCTTTGCAAAAGACTAAAAGCATAAGATTTTTTTCTCCTTAAACTTGCATTAATATGATTTATTAAGACAATTCTAAACAGTGAGAAAGATTTTGAGGTTGAAAAAATATAGTCTAGTCTTGACTTACGTGAGGCCTGCGTTCCAAGAAACAGAGATACCCAACTCTTTTAGAGGCTTATAGACACACCTCAAACTGCTTAAAAAAATTCCTTAACAATATGCTACCGTTTCTTGCATATGGAACTGAAATTTTACTGTATTTTTAAAAACAATTGTTTTTATCAACGTAAAACACAGTTTGGTTGCACAAAATCAATGATCAAGAGAGGGAGAGGTACAAAAATAAAACATTCTGGAACTTACAGTATATAGTAATAACAAAATGCTGCACTATAAAAGCACTGCCCAGTAGATTAGTAACAACATGACTAAAAAAAGAAGATGAGGATAACTTATGCTAAGTGATCAGATCGTTAGTCATATGTAATATATTTTTAAG
The DNA here is from genome assembly GCF_026930045.1 of Uloborus diversus. Classification (NCBI taxonomy): domain Eukaryota; kingdom Metazoa; phylum Arthropoda; class Arachnida; order Araneae; family Uloboridae; genus Uloborus; species Uloborus diversus. Next base: position 162,753,091 of record NC_072733.1, on the reverse strand, counting down.
TACAATTGCTTGGCTTTTTCTTTTATAGCATTTCCATTTATGTAAATGCTATATCCTAATCCCTTTTATAAACAATACAAGAGCAACTTCCATTTTCATAACGTTTACACTTAGCTTAAACCATACACTGTGAGCTTTAATACTGAAACAATGTTCCGAATTTTTAGACTTCCTTTTCTTGACTTTGTACCAATTGATTCACTCATACCTAATTGCCAAGCTAACAACAATGTATTTTTTAGTTGCTGAAGCATATCAAGACTTTTAACTTTTTCTTTAACTGTCAGAAACTTTCTTTTTTTCTTTCCATCTTACAAATTTTAGATGAAACAGCACACAAAGTTGCCATTATATTTATCAACTTTCATATTTAGAATGAAAAAAATAAATTAAAACTGCTGAATGGTTATTTGATACACTAAAAAGTCAATGCTTAGACTAGAACAGTGAGGATACCTCTGCTGTCAGTGAAGCTAAAGGGATGTAACCCCATTTACTAAATCAATATTTAGTAGCCAATATTGATGGAAATACTTACGTGCCCCTACTTCCAGTGGGAAATTTTTGTGTTGAGGGCGAGAAATTCGTGTTAGCTCCAAAGACCGTTACTAGCGAAAATTTTGCTATAGCCATTTTGCATAAGTCGAATTGCGTTGTAGCATTAGCCGACTTATAATTTCTATCAAAAAAAAAAAAAAAAAAAATTGGGGGAAGGAAAAATTTCAAATTACCAAACGAAACTGAATTTTACTAAATGCTAAAATAGAAGTATACACACATACCTACATTTAATGAAAGGAGATATTGAGCATTGAAAAAAAAAAATGCAATACTTTAATAATGTCCCAAAATTTGCAGAATTAAAAAAATTCCTGGAGAGGTCACAGTGACATTGGAGCACCTCTGAAAGTAACTGCAAGTTACTTAAAAATGATTGGAGAATATTTTAGTTAATTTTTTCACCCAGTTTAAAATTCAGATTTTAGCTAAAATGAAAGCTCTAAAAGTAGTCAACTATGTTTTACCTACACCTTAGTACAGGGGGGTTTAAGGAGGTAAACATAAAACGTCACATTAAAAATATAAATAAATTATCAGATAAACAAAAATGAAATATAGTAATAAAATCATGGCAGAAAAAAATCATAAAAATACACTATATTTGAAATGAAATAAAGCACAAAATGTAAAATAAAATTTCAAAGATAATAACCAAACATCCACACGTCACTTGCAGTAGTGAACCTTCTGAAATTGATAGATTCTGGAGCCATCCATTTGATAGGGAGTTTTCCTTTAGACGCCTTATAATAATGATCTTCAACCCAACGGGACATACCAAAGTCCCCCAATTTCACACAGTCATGAGAAGATACTAGAACATTCCTTGCTGCTATGTCTCTGAAATGTATTTGAACTGTAAGCTGTTTGTTTGAAAACTGAACCAGTCATGAAAATTAGAACTTTTACTGACACAAGTAATGTTAGCAAAATGAAACAGTACTGTGGCCGTCACTTATATTTTGTTCCAAACAGTTTTGATTCCATAAAGTGGCTGATTCAATAAAGCGGCTAATTCAATAAAGCTGGATTTTATCCTGTTTTTGACGTTTTGCTTCATTAAAGTGGTTGATTCAATTGACCAGCATTCCTGTATAAAGGGCAATCACATATGTGAACGAGACAGACGGTATAACAATGATGGTATGGGAGTAAGTAACAAAGGTAGATGTTTGAGTGGGATAAAAAATTTCAGGAATGTAGGACATCATTGAAAGACAGCAGTCAGCCAGGATCCACTTGATGAGTTAATCCTTTTTCTGTTATGGTTGTGGATTTTGACTTTAACAAAAAAAGAGCACACAGTACATAATCCTAATTTGGTAGGCAACCACCAACATTTTTCCATGAAGACACTGACCATCTTATCCTGAAGTGGAATAAATGCAGTAAAAGTTATGGTAATTAAACTGAAATGATAAAGAGTTTACTTTCTTTTTCGAACCCTATCTTTTTTACTTGACTACTCCTTATATAATTTCACCATATTTATATAATAGAAGTAATATTTAAAATTAAAAAAAAAATCCAAAAAAAAATGAAAGAAAATAAACAAAAAAAGAAAAAAAAACAAATATGTACCGCAGTGTCAGTGCTAAACTGCTAGAAACCAAAACTACAAAAATATTCAGGAAAACATAAATTAATAAGAAACCGAAATATGATAGGAATATCAAAAATACACAACTTATCATGATATTTTAGCATAAAAAAGATATCAAAATATGAAAGGGGGAAATACCAAATACAAAATAATACCAAAGAAATTAAATGAAATAAGGATTGATATGTCATCAGGGGGGAAATCAGCATTTCTTAAAAACTAATTTGCTAAATTTGGTCCAATTTTTTATTTCAATAAAAATTATGTTTTAGGTTCTTTTCTTGACACATTCAGTTACATAACACATATATTTTTAAGTATTTCTTTTTTTTGTTTGATATTCCTTTCGAAGCATTTACAGAATAGAAATGGAGATTTTACAACCTTTTTAAATACCTTCCTCATAAATATAGTAAAAATAAGCTTAAACTTGTGGATATCTCCCCTATTAAAGAACTTCAAGATTAATACATTACCGCACCTATTGACAAAGTAACTAATAAAATTTCAACTATCTGTCAAAAATTCTATCTCCAATTACTGGGGGTCAAACTAGAAAATTCTTCAACGAATAAAAGATTTAACACTTCCTGCAATATCATAGTTTAAAAAATTCATTGCCCACAACAAGAAAGTCAAAATTAAAAACTTTTAAGATAGACTTTCCGTTCATCACAATTAACTCTAAATTTCACAGAAACCCTTTGAATTTCTGATATATTACTTGAAGTTCAAATTCTTTTTGTGAATACTCCCCTCCTGGTAGCATTTTTGTTAATTTGTTGAATACCATTTTTAATAATGTTCAGAAACATAACCACACAAAGATTAGTAAAAGTAATAAAAATGTCTAAGAATACATGGAAAATTATACAATTGACTGCATTTACTAGCAGGATTTTCAAGACTTTTTCAAATATTTCTATCTCTAGCCTTAAAAAAAATCTTATGCTTTATATTTACAATTTTAACACAGTTCTTGAATTTCTGAAATTTTTTGGTCTGATCTAATTACAACGAGAACACTGTTTCATACAAATTAATGATATTTGACAGGGCTCTAAATTTTCTTCTATTTAAACAAATCTATACCTGCACTCTTTGAAAAAAGTTACTTTTACTATTCCAAAAGCTTTTAGGTATGTTGATGACCTAATTATTTTTATTTTTTAGTGATTCAAAAAATATATATTTACCTGATTTAGAACTTATACTCACAAATGACAATATCCACCAAACTGGGTTCCTTGATTTTAATTTATGTCTCTCAGACAATGTTGCTCATATTAATCTCTTTGATAAAAAAAAAAAACTTCCTTTTGAGTTCCATGTTAATCGACAGATTTGATCAAATCAAAATATCTCCATTAAAGTTTTTTGTAATTTATTAATTAATGAAATCAATAGAACAAAAACTGTTTGTAACAATAAAAGTTTTGTTTACAAACCAGCCAGGAGTAACTATTTGAAACAATTAAAAGCTTCTCCAAATTATATACACTAAAACCTTGAATATACAAAGTGTTTAGTTTTCTGAAGAAATAAATGTGTTGATATTGAGTTATTACTAAATAATATGACATAAATATAAATATTGGTAACTTACCTGTGGACAAATTTTCTACTTTCTAAATATGACAAAGCAGTACTTAACTGGAATGCATATGACATTAAAATGACCATATCCAATTTTTCTTTATTATCTTGAAGATAAGCTCGCATCTGCGATTTTCCAAAAAGATAAACAAAAATTAGAAAAAAGTAGCGAAGAAAATGCAATAAAGGAATATTTTTGAAACAAAAATTCAAATAATCTAAAAAATTCCTTTCAATGAGTTCATCAGACCACTGATATTCTAACACATTGTAATTATTGAAGGATATTGTTTGATGTCATTTAAATTGCTTCAAGAAATAATAGATATTATAAATTTCTTGAATAATAATAATTCAAGAAATAATAAAATATAGCATTAATAATAATAGTATTATATATAAATAATATAATACTATTATTATTAATGCTAATAATAATAATAGAGGAGTTTACTTTCAAAACAGACTAGATTGTTTTTTTTTTTTTTGGCAAAACGGGGGGGGGGGGACGTTTTAGGCACAAACACAAATTATTAGAATTTCAAATTTCTCACAATGTTTTGGTAGAATAACAAGTGACTATTATCATAGGTCTAGGAATTTTTCCTCAATTTCACCAAATCTATATAGCCAATTTCATTTTGGATATATTCCTTTTTGGTGTAAAACAGTGGAAACCCTTTTGCAAAAAACACGCATTTTCTTCAGAAATAAACTTGATTAGATTGAAACAAAATATTCAACATTTTTTAATATAAATTTTTTTCTTTTTACTCTAGATATTGTTCATTCCTACTTACTTTATTCTTTTCAACATTGCAAAAAAAAGGACCTTCGATTCAACTAAGAATGAACAATAAAACCACCCAAGTCGATTCAAATAACAACGTAGGTAGGTACTTATAGATCACAATTTTTTTAAAAATCAATTTAATCATTAGTTAATCACAATTTTATAGTAATATTGGATATTTAATATTAATTTAGTAAGCACAATTTGAGGTCCCGCTTGCCTAACTGATAATAGACTTGCACAAGGTGCAAGGTGCTGCGATCTCTTGATACGGACGGGTATCACGCTTGATTGGAAATGCTCAGCCAGTGCTTCGCTCCGCTATTTTATCTGTGAACTACTTTTGAATTAGAAGTGGTGAATTCAAATTTGGATATGTGCCCTTTTGACATGAAAGTGAATGAGTGTGTACCAGCAAATAAATGATGATTTTCACTTTGCTGTAAAAGATCTGGCGAGAGATAAGGGGATGGATACACACCGTTAAGATGGTATAACTAATTTCTATGTTTTTTTTAACAGTAGCTATAAAACACTTCAAAAAGAAAGAAATTCACTGGTTGATAAGGCTTTTATTACAGATTCTGAAAAAGAAAAAAAAGATTTTTGTTTCAAAAGTGGATAAAAAATATTTCGAAAGTAAACTCCTCATATGTTATACAAAGTATGAAAATCAAACCCTATGTCTATTAAAACAAGTAACGCTGAGACTAATAGAATAATGTTTTTTCCAAATCATGTTTTCAATTTCAAGTAAAATGCAATTACAATATGTAAGTTTATTTCACACACATCACTGTCAGATGCAAGCACCTCTGTCGACAAACAGCAAATTTAACTTTTAATTTACACAATGTTTACAGGAAGCACTAGAAATGATATGGAAAAAAAATCAGTGAACCAGTTACTTTCATGTATCAAACCAAAACTCCCATAGAGTATGATGCTAGGCTTATATTTTATATAGAACTAGCTGTATTGCAAGGCTTTGCATGGTCTACCTCGAAAACAAGAGTTATGTCAAGTGATGCATGTTCAACAATCAGGCTTCAATTAGAGAAAAGAAAAAATGCTGTAAAATTTCCCGTCAAAATCATCATTCCTAAAGAAAAAGGCAAATCAAAAATTCACAAATAAATTAGATGTAACTCTCCATAAATCCAACTAAAATCCTAAAAAAAAGAAAGAAGATAAATCGCCAAATAATAATCAAAAGGGGAAATTTTTATATTGAAACAAAAAGAAAATTTTATTTAGTCACTTGAGAAAAAAATGGTGGCAACCTTCTGAATTGTTTTCATGCTAATTTAAAATGAGATTGTACAAACGATAATTTTCCGACATGATTTTTTGTTCCATTAGGTTCAAAAATGCTTTTAAATTTCCCCCCAAAGATTTTACAGCCGTGGTTTTTTCTTGGAAATTCGAAGGATTAAATCAATTTCAGGTATTTTTCACGCGCTTATGAATGGTGCTGAAATAAAACTGGTCAGAAAATTATTTCGGGCAGAAAGAGGCATTTAATGCAATCTTTGGGTCCGAAAAATAAAATTTCAAGGGTTTGGGTTTTTATGGCATTCCAAAACCTCCCTATGTTCCTTCTCAGGTGCCCAAGTAACCTCCGTGCCCTATTTGGTGAAGATCCGACGTAAACTTTGAATGTGTATAGGGACCATACACACACACATACACATTCTTTGTTTTATTTATATAGATTTCCACACAGCACACTCATAGCATTATGCTGCCAAGTGCTTGAACAAAGATAAATACAGTAAACCATATCTAAGTTTAATACATAAACCTCAATTTTCACGATAAGCAGGTAACACTATTTTGAACTGGCTACTGCAACCAAAAGCTAGAAATCAAAACTCAAGAAATAAGAGTCGGAACTAGAGAAAAGTTAGAAACATGGTTTGTTTATAAAATTAGAAATTATTATTCAAGGACTTCCAACTTTTAAGATAAAAGAAAAAATTAACAATACCATAGCTTTATTTATCTTTCCTCATTTGGAGGGAATTTAACAAAAAAAAATGATCAGTGAGTCTAAAAGGTGGGACATTTGATCAGTTTAACCTAACTATTAAAAGGCTAAATATATATATATATATATATATATATATATATATATATATATATATATATATATATATATATATATATATATATATATATATATATTTATATATACATAGAAAACACATTAAAGAGGATAAAATTAGAATACTATAAATCCCAAGCCCAAAGATGCACAAAGAAGCTAAACAAATAAGCCAGGTCAATACATCAATAAAACAACAAGCAGACAAGGTTACAACATAGATAAACAACAGAGATGAAACCAGAACTCTTCAACAGTGGAAACTTCATCCTATGGTCAAAGACCAAAAAATTATACTTAAACTCAATGTAGGATGTCCTGCTCCGAAAAAGCTAGCATTCAGGAATACATTGGGCTAAACACACCACATGTGGAAAATGAATGCAGATTTTTGGAACCAAGATCTAAAACTAAGCACTGAGGTTTCATCTCGGGCATTAGAAGCCAAGGCTATCAATATTGTCCCTCCACCATACGGCCAGTGAAAAATCAAGTCTTACCTATGTGTGCAGGTGCATATTCATATCTGCATGCATTGATTCAATTTTTGTGCCAGTCGATAAAAATAAAATTAAAACAAAACCAATCAAATGAATAAAAAATAAATAAAAGGATCATCCCATAAATCAGGTTCAAAAACATTCCAGGTCGACCGAAAAACACATTTCAAAAAACATCATCAACTGAAGTCCAATCAGAATGGTTTCTATCAGAAAATTCATACTAGTGAACAGTTAGACGGTAACAGTGAAGTGAAATGTTGATTACAGGCTATGCTAGAGAAAATGTTATTTACAAGATTATTCGGGAAATTGTTTTCAAGTAGTTTATTTTTAAGAGATTCATTTCATGTTAAATGCTGTAATAGTGTTGCAAATTCTTTTGATTCTGATGGCTTGCGAAACAATGATGCTAATAAATTTTTTTTACTGAGGCAAGAAGAAAAACTTTGCAGACAGTTAACTTTTAATTGAAATTTGCATCTTTTATCATAAATGGTGGTTTAACAGTTGAAGTCAATATTAATTTTAATGTCAAGAAAATAAAAATTTTACAATTAGAACTAGTCTTTTTTAATATGAGGGAGTTATGATAAATATTTTTGCTGAGTTCAGAAATGTTGTAGTAGTTGATGCACAATAAATCATCAATATATCTGCAAGGAAAAGGGGTAGTACCAGGATTATTAATAGAATATTTTCTTTCATAAAATAAAAGAAAAGGGTTAGTTAGGGTGAACTAAAATTAGCACCCATAGCAAAACCATTAATTTGTTGAAAGCAAGAATTGCCGTTTTTGAAATAGTTGTTAAAGATGCAAAATTTAAAAAGTTTGAGAAAAAATTCCTCATTAAGATTGAGTGAAGTATTGACTGTTTTGAAAAGTTCAATAACTGTGAATTGCAGTTCATTGAGTGGAATGTTGGTAAACGTATTTTTAAAATCAAATGTTTAAAGACGAAAGACATGGAGCATGTTAAGTAATTTGATCACATCATTGCTGTTATTGATGATCCAATACCATTTCTCTTGACAGAGCTTAAGTTGGTTTAAAAACTTTTTTTTTTTTTTTGAACCCCTTTTGAAACATCTTGTGTCTGTATTTCTTCCAAGTCTAAAGATAGAATAAATACTAAAATTTTTTTGCAGAGCTGTGATTAGTATCAAACACTTTGTAGTTAAGTGAAGAGTCGAGTCCATATGGGAAGATGGATTTGAATTGAAGAATAAACTGGAATTCCAACAAGAGCCTTTTTTCCAGTGAAAATTCAAAACCTAAAATGGAGACTGATAAATTTTCAAAACTATGAACTTGAAAGTGTTGAAGCTCTTAATCTTCTTTATTTTTAAGGATAAGGATATCATGTCAATGATTATTGATTTGTAAATTAAGTGACTTGCTAGTTTGGCCAATATTGAGATTTCAAGTGAGACAATTGATTCAGTAGATGACATGATGTTATTTTCAAAAGTAGCCCTTAAAGTTAACACTAGCTTCAAGAACAGCCAACTTTCAAATTTTTCATTGTTTATTTGTACAAAGATCCATAGTGAAATAAAAGAGGGTTGGTAAGACAATGAAATTCGCTGAACAGAAGGGTGGATTAGATGACACCCAGATATGGAGACACAAAATGAAACTGACAAATTAAAAAGTGGAATATACATATTCCATTCAGCGAATTTCATTGCCAACTCTCCCACGCTTTTCTTGTCTCCTCTTGATACTTTAGAAAGTCTTGAAAACATTTTCTGTAGCTCCTATATTAATGAAGATGTCAAATTTTTTATTTTTCGTCTAAAACTTAAAATATTTAAAAACTAAAAAATTTGTTATTTCAATACAACTTTGAAAATTCACATTTTGAATTGTTATGCTGCGATCTTTTAACCTATAAAGTTGCTCCGTCACAAGATAACAAACCTTAATCTGTACTTTCAGCTTCAATAATCTTCATCTCTCAAAAATTCACAATAATCTCTTCAAATTTTTTCCAGTTGGAGATCTTGAAATTGTGTTTAGTTTCAAATTCAATTCCCCCTTTTCCAAGAAAAATCTTAATTGCCATGATGCGGCTAAAATTATGAAAAATACTTAGACTTCAATTGTAATTGTGTTAATTTTTCTTACACTGAATTTTTCAACTCTACTTTTGGTCATGTTTTAACTGGCGATCTGAATTTTCTGCAAAATAATAACCTTAAAAACATTTTTGTACTTGGTATCAAATTCTGTCCCAACTTCAGGATTAATTTTTGGAAAGCATACAATAGACTTTCAAGTGAACTTGAAGACCCTATTAGAAAGCTCTCCTGCTGTTACAATATTCCACTTGTTGCATTTCCAGAACACAGACACCATTTTTTGCTTCATTTAAAAGTGAAACTTCGTGAAATTATCAATAGGGACACTTCTTTTTTCCAATTTTTTGCAGATGATCTTAATTCCCTAAGAAACTTAAAGAAATATATATTTTCACTGTTGTTAACAAAGCTAGCTTCATTTTTTCTGTCTGTTGTAAAAGACTTTATGCTACTATTATGAAATATGAATTAGAAAAAACTACTACTTATGATTGCTCCACACTAAATGAATCTTCCATTATAAAAAAAAAAATCTTTGCTGCCTACAAACTCATGAAATTACCCTGTCCTAAGACTATCCATTTAATTTTACTATCCTTACCTTTATGAAATTCCCAAATTCCACAAAACTTCTGTTTCTTTTCGTTTTACCTGTTCTGCCACTAACATCATTGGGAAAAATCTCAGTGATAAACTTGAATTTTACCTTTAAAAGATTTTAAACCAACTTAAGCTCTGTCAAAAGAAATGGTACTGGATAATCGATAACAGCAATGATGTGATCAAATTACTTAATATGCTCGACATCTTTCATCTGGAAACATTTGATTTTGAAAATCTGTTTACCAACATTCTACTCAATGAACTGCAATTCAGTTACTGAACTTTTCAAAACAGTCAATACTTCACCCAATAATAATGAGGAATTCTTTCTCCAACTTTTTAAATTTTGCATCTTTAACAATTATTTCAAAAATGGCAATTCTTGCTTTCAACAAATTAATGGTATTGCTATGGGTGATAATTTTAGTTCTACCCTAGCTAAAACCTTTTTCTTTTATTTTATGCAAGAAAATATTCTATTGATAATCCTGGTACTACCAAGGAGGATAGAAGAAAGGGGAGACGCCCAAAGCCGTAAACTTGCTGCCCGCACTTGAAGCCGTGGACAGAGCGGGTAAGAGGAGAAAACTCTACCCAAGAAAGCAATGGTATTCAATGTAGAGTAATAGGGAAAACGTTCAGAAAGAGAAATAAATGTGCGGCACTTTTATAATTTTTACTGTTGGAGCAAAAAAAATGCTTTATTTATCACATACAACAATGAAAAAACCTATTTATTTTGAGATTTTTTTTCTTATTTTTATTCATTTTTGTTGTTAAATAATGCATTTTTGGAATGTAGAGTAGTTATTTATTTCCCATGATTACCACACAATTTCAGAAGCTTAAACGCACGTAATTAATGAAAAAGTATGTCTAAAACTGTGCTTAGTTAGAATTAAGAGTATTAGACATAAGAAATAAATTATACTAAAAAATGTGGATGCCTTTAATCTTAAATTTTGAACATTGTTTGAAAGAACTACAGAATGTACCAAGTACAGAAAATGTCTTTATTATACACAACAAATATTGACACATTGAAAGTAAAACACAAATGTATGACAAGAATTTAAATTTCTTAAAAGATATCCTTAAAATAGCCAAAAATTTAAATAATTTTTCTATTATATTTTCTTTGTCAAGAGCTCTCTTCAATAAGTTTAGCTTAAAAAAAAAATCTGCCTTGTAGTTCAAAATTTATGTATTGCTTAAGCCATTTGCACAAATGAGACATTTTTACACACTGTATTTCTAGAATATTAAACTTGTTTTTAATTGTGATAATTAAAATATGATGAATCATCATTATATATCATAATATGATGTAGCAAATTTATAGTTTTCTTGCATTTAAAAAAATATGTGCCCTATCCTCTTTTTCTATGGTTCTAGAAGAGATATTTCGAACAAGAAATGAGTTATATTCAGTAAATTACCGCCCATTAGCCAGGGCTAAAGCAGAAATACATGAACTACACCGCCAGCTCAATCATTTCCAGTCGAGGACTGTAGTTTCGTGCTTAATAGCACTAATCAGACCGGCATAGGAAAGTACTGAGCTGGAGATGGAAAACAACTTAGGGAAGCCAAGAGTGCCAAAGTTGTTTTCCATCTCCAGCTCATTCACTTTCCTATGCCGGGTTGATGAGTGCTAATAAGCATGAAACTGCAGTCCTCGACTGGAAATGACTGAGCTGGCAGTGTATTTCATGTAAGAAATGAATTATTCAAGTTGTGTTGCCAGGGTTGGCAAGTATTTCACCACGGGTGGAAAAACCATGGTTTTCCCCTTCCAGCAATAATAGATTTTTTGCCAGTATTTAAAAAGGAAAAAAAAATGAAATTTTTACAGACAACTTATGTAGTTTTTTTTAATTTTGCTCTCAGTAAATTAATAAAAGATATTAAACATACTTTAATTAAATTCTAGTTTTGGTTTTCTTTGACATCTAGCTAAAAATAAATGTAATATTAAACTTACTTAAACGAAACGTTCCAAAGATTTTTTTTTAAAATAAAAATTGAATTTACAATTTGTATTTGAGACAGGAAAATAAATGCAATGGGGATGATTGTCTAAAAGGGCTAGACATTTACAGTTCTCAACTACTTTTCCTCATGTATCAATTTCCCCAGTCAGGAGAAAAAAACGTAATATTTCTTTAAGAAGAAAGATAATTTTCTATAATATTTTAATATTTTCTGTCGAAATTAAATAGCTTGAAAATCTAAATGAAATCTGGAAAAAGAATAACAATTTAAATTTTTGATGAGGTTGGTCGTCCTGCCAGCAAAGGGTTATTTTTGCCTGTCCAATTGAAACTTAAATAAAAGCAGACCAAGACTAGGTTCATCATTAATATAAATGTATAATTAAAACAATTAAAAATAAACTAGGGGACATAGATAATGATGTAAAACTTGCATATTGCGATGCAATGTTTAAAAAAATGTCCTGATATACCGGATTCAACTGAATTTGAATAAGTTTTGACTATTTTTATTAGTAATTGTCAATAAAAAAAATTTCATTTAGTATGAATTATACATTTTTATCACATTTATATTTCGCACTATATAATCATACAGTTGACCTCTTATAATTTTTATTACTCTATTGGCATTGCAAAATTTGTACTACTTCCCAGTTAAATATTAAAAGATGACAATTTCTTATTTAATAGTTAGGACAGTTTAATATTTTATACCAAAGTCAGTGAGTTGATTTTTATTGCTTTTTACTCTCCATTTTCTTTCTGCATTCATGAAATAAAAAAGAAAAGCATTTCACTTAAACAATGGATTACTGTTCCACTGAGGCAATTGAATATTTTAGGCACAAAATCATGAAAATTAGAATGCAGTTAAAATTACTATGATATTAAACACGTTATATCCAATCCTCATAAATGAAGCAAATCTAGTTTTGCCACTTTGGCAAATATGGGCAAAAATAGTTTTGCCAGGACACTTTGAAGATTTTTTTTTTCTGCCTTTGGCAGAAATGTGCCAAACCTAATTTTTAAAAAAAATTACTTATCTGAAGTTTAAAATAATTAGGCTCATAGAAAAATTCTACTGCATTATATTGCAACATGTTGTGGTGGAGGTTTAAAAGGATTACTTTTGTTACTAAACGCAAATTTTGCAAATTATAAATAAATATAATAAATAATAAAATTGATAGCTAAAAAATTTCATTATTATATCTTTGTTAACAGAACTCAATTCAACTTTCTTTGATTCTGTTTTTGGAATTTTTTCCACTGTCCTGGCATAAATGACTTCTTGCCTGCAAAATGTCTAACCCTTTGTGTTGCCCACTATTGCCCTTTAAAGTGCAAAAGTGCAAGAATTTTAAATATAATTGTCTAAGTGAATTGCTTTTTTTTTTCAATATTTTTTTCCCCAATACCTAAACCTTACATTTAAATATTCTTTTATAATGGCACGAAACATATCCCTAGAATCTTGTTTCCTGGTCTGTTTGTACACCCGTATGCAACACAAACAGGCATTTTAGTTAAATCAACAGAAAATATTCACTATTAAACACAGCATTCTAGGTAAAATGGCACTGATAAAGCCCTTCAAAGTAGAGTGTCTTGGGTAGACTTTTTCCCGTGTCAGTAAAACCTGTTACAGTTTTAGAAACAGGTTTTGTTGCGTTGAGCGTCTCCTCTTTTTTCTATCCTCCTCGGGTACTACCCCTTTTTGTTGCAGATATATTGATGATTTATTATGAATCAATTACTCCAACTTTTCTGAACTCAGCAAAAATATTTTTCATAACTCCCTCATATTATAAAGCACTAGTTCTAATTGTAAAATTTTTTATTTTCTTGACATTAAAATTAATATTGACTTCAACTGAGAAACCACTATTTATGATAAAAGATGCGAATTTCAATTCAAAGTTTGTCAAAGTTGTCAATCAAAATTTCAATTCAACTGTCTGCAAAGTTTTTCGTCTTGCCTCAGTAAAAAAGTTTTTATTGGCATCATTGTTTCGCAAGCCATCAGAATCAAAAGAATTTGCAAACTATTACAGCATTCAACCAAGAAATGAATCTACTTTTAAAAAAAATCCCAAAAAACAATTTTCCAAATAATCTCGTAAATAATATTTTCTCTAGCATAGCCTGTAATCAACACTTCACTTCACTGTAACCATCTAACTGTTCACGAGTATGAATTTTCTGAAAGAAACCATGTGATTGGGATTATTTTATATTTGGGATTATTTTATTTATTATTTGGGATTATTTTATATTATTAAGGATCTATTTGTAAGAATATTTCTTTCTTACCTCTCCATGTTTTGCTAGTTCCATGACAATCCATATTTCCAGTTGATGATGTTTTTTGAAATATGTTTATCGGTCGACCTGGAATGTTTTTGAACCTGATTTATTGCATGATTTTTTTATTTATTTTTTTATTCATTTGTTTGGTTTTGTTTAAATTTTATTTTTATCAATTGGCAGGAAAATTGAATTGATGCATACAAGTTTGAATTTGCACCCCGACACATAGGTAAGACTTTTGATTCCTCGCTGGCGGTACGGTGGAGGGACAATATTAATAAACTTGGCTTATAATGTCCAAGATGAAACCCCAGTGCTTAGTTTTAGGTCTTAGTTCTAAAAATCTGCATTTATTTTTTCACATGTGTTGCCTTTCGCCTAATATAATCCTGAATGCTAGCTTTTTCGGAGCAGGACATCCTACATTTAGTTTTAGTATAATTTTTTGGTCTTTCGACCATAGGATGAAGTTTCCACTGGACTGCTGAAGAGTTCTGGCTTCATCTCTGTTGTTTATCTATGTTGTAACCTTGTCTGCTTGTTGTTTTATTGATTACAGATCATCAGAACAGAAGAAATTTTCTGAAGCTTGCAGTATCAGAGCTGCCAATCTGACAAGTCACACATTAATACAATTTACAGTGGAAATTTGCACAACTCTTTGAAAATCAGTGTGATATATTCTACACAGAACTAAAATATACTCAAACACTTTAATTTAGTTATTTAATATATTGGCACAAAAAAAATCTCTTTTCCTTTTCGTTCTAATATTTTCTACCTTTTACTGAAATGAATTGATCAATGATAAAAATGAACTAATCAATTATGAAAAAGTAAAACTCATACAATGTTTGTATTGAACATTTCAAAACTTTTCATGAGCAAATTTTGTTTCCAGCAGCATAATATGCACCCGTTTAAAAATGTGGATAGTTAATCAGTTTGTATTAAGCCCTGGCTTAACTTATGTTTAAAACTGTATTAAAAAGTCATCTTGAGTGTACAAGTTTTAAAAAATGCGAACATTTAGTGCAATGTTTACATGTAATGCATGAAAGATAACAGGTATGGATATGTGTTAGTACTGCAGTACTTTTAGCCTCTTATAATCATCAAAAATAGCAAAAAAGCTGGTGAAATTATAGCTTCTTATGTTTGAGATTTTTTTTCTAATAAAATGCACCAAACATTCGAACCTTGTACAGAAAGAGAAAGCTTCTGTACAATTTTATGATTTCATCAAACTTTGTACAGTACGGAAGAATCATAGAAGTTCACAGCTCTTAATATGTAAACAAGTACAAACTAATTTTTACAGGGATTTTTACATTATTTTATATTATTAAGGATCTATTTGTAAGTATATTTCCTTCTTACCTCTCCATGTTTTGCTAGTTCCATGACAATCCATATTGGAGAATCAGAACATATTCCCATAAGCTTAATGATGTGAGGATGATCAAATTGTTGCATTATATCTAGAAGATACACATAATGGTTAAATATATAACTTTAAGTATCATTGTTCTCATGTACAAATTCAGCTCTTCAAATTTCAAAGGAGCAGAAAGCATAACTGTAAATGATGTGAAATATAAACATGTAGTGTTCTAATGTTTCTAGAATAAAAGTATGTGCTAATATAACGTATGAGCTAATGTATAAAAATTCCAAACAAAAATAAGAGAAAAATATTCAGAATAAATTTTTAAGACAGGAAATAATCGAGGACCAAATATCGTAATTACTTAGAAGAAAAAAATCATTTTAAATTTCAGAAAACAAGCTTATTTTGAATTTTTAAACTTTTGATAAATTTAGTAACGTAACTTCTTTGAGTTTTAAAGGTCTCGATTTCCTGTTAATGATATAAAACTTTATTTCCTGTCTGCCACTCCTCTACAAAAGTGCTTGTAAGTAAAAAACAATATTCAAGAAACACAGGTACTTACTTGAAACTTTATAATGATGTAATACAATGGCATTTGATTTGATTAAATCATATGTATTATTTATCAACTGTGTTCTTTTCTTTTTTTCATGAGAACATCATAAATTTATCAATATTTTATCAAACTTTATACGGCGTTTTAAAGATTTTTTTCTCCGCCTACGGCAAAAACATGTGACAATTCTCTATAGGTGTTTAGTAGAAAAACAATTTGTTCTGTTTTTTATTGTGAATTGCTTCAATGCATAGCATCCCAAAATGAGACCCATTGGTTCAGTTGGTTAGAGCGTTGTACTAACAATGTGAGGATTGAGAATTCAAATCCTCATGGGCTGAAAAATAGCAATTTACTGACTTATTGTCCTTAGACAAATTCTGATCCAAATTTCTAAGAATATATGATCCAAACTTATGCAGGGTTCTGAGCTAGTTACATTGTTGTTAAAACCAGGAAACAAGGCATTAATTTCAACATGTTAAATTTCAGTTTAACTTTTTTTTAATTAAAAAAAAGACAGCAATTTAATTTATTTTGTTGTTTTTTTTATGAATTACTTTGGTGCATAGCATCACAAGATAGAAGCACAAAACAATTTAAAAACCGAATTTTTTAATTCCTCCTGTCGAGAATGATTACTTCGCTTGAATCAGCTAGTATTAATTCATTTGCAATGAAGGGTAAGTTGATACAGTGATTTTGAAGAAGAATTTACTTGTCCAAAAGGAAGCTTTTCATACAAAGTTATTTAAACCACAATACTGCACCAGACCTATCAGTGAAGTGTAGGGGAGCAACAAAGATTCTTTGATGGGAGGGACATGTGACATGCAGTTTTGACAAATTGAGTTGAGAATTTTAGAGGGTATAGAATTTTTATGTTTTTTGTTAGTATTACTTTTGGATATTAATATAATTCATAACAGGTTCTCTAAAAATTTTCATTTGTAAAATATAGTGCCTCCTCACATAAAAAAAAACTTTAATTAGAGAACAGCAGGGCTCCCTGACCTCTTCGAACTTTTCCAGCTGCTCCCCCCCCCCCCCCCCCCCGCCCTTCCAGAATGAAAGGAAGGAAATTCATGTGTCCTTTTTACTAGGGAAAAGAATTGATCAATAAAAAAATTATTATTTACATGCTTCTTCCAGAAATTTTTCTCCCATCGATTCTTCACTTTCAACTTTACACGTTTTAACAGCAACTGACAGTGGAAGGCCATTCTGAAAGAAACATAATAATAATTTTCTGGAAAATTCAAATCCTTATTTTTGTAGTGAAATTCAGATAGAAACCTATCAAAGAAACAAAAAAAGAACCTTGAGGATTAATAAAAAAGTTAACAAATGATTTTACCAATGATCAATTGATCTATTTCAAACAAATCTAAAGAAGTTCTTCTGCCCTTATATAGAAATTTGGTAAGACCTCATTTGGAGTATGCTGTTCAGTTTTGGTCTCCTTATCTTAAGAAAGACATTAATGTATTGGAAAGGGTTCAAAGGCGAGCTACAAGGCTAATAAATGGACTTTCTCACTTAGACTATGATTCCAGGCTTAGAAGGTTAAAAATGTACAGTCTTGAGCAAAGAAGAGACTGAGGGGACATGATTCAGTTGTTTAAATTTATTAAAATGAAAGATGTTACGGGGCTGAAGTTTAGCACTGAAAACAGGACAAGGGGTCATTGTTTTAAGCTATTTAAATCTCAGGCTAACATGGATATTAGGAAAAATTATTATTATAGCAGGGTAGTAGAACCTTGGAACAGTTTACCAGAAGAGGTGATAATGAGCAAGGGAGTAGATAGTTTTAAGAGGGCCATTGATCTTCACTGGGGATTGTAAATTGACTAGGACCAGTCTAGCTGGGCCCAGAGCCTGTTGCTGGTCGTCACATTTGTATTTGTAATGTATTGCAACTGCACAGTAATTAAATAAAGTTTGCGAATGGGAGCAAATAATGTTGACAAAATAAATAGAAGTGTTTTTGAATGAGAAGAACAACTCTTAAAAGCCCATTGGAGAATAATATTTGCAGAATAAAAATCACAACTTTTATGTACTTTATATAAGTATTTCCACGGCATTACCTGTGGTACAAAATTGGAAGATTAGTTAGAATGCTTCTGTGTATGTAAAGAAAGCACCTTTCAATGCTGGGCTTATGTTTTTGTGGAAATAATTTTGAATTAAGTTTTATAATTATTGATGCAAGAATAACAAGTTATAGTGAAACTATATAAGTAACGCAGTTTTACTAACGTAACTAAAAGACATATTTATGTAAATTCTCTAACCAAGAACGTAGGTTTTAATGAATGAATACAGTATTTTAACTAATAAAAATAATAAAAACATTTACTTATGTACACAAGGTAACTCAATTTCAAATGATTTCATTGCTTGACAGGGAAAAAAACTAGATTAGTTTTTGCAACAAACAAGATTGAAATGTGAAACATAATCAATTAATTTCAAAATATATATGTATATAACTTTGTTTAAAATTAAAAAAATTTTAAAGTCTGAGAAATGAAAAGTCTTCGTATAATCTGTGACAACAGCAAACAAAACTATAGCAAAAAAAGTTGATTTTCATTTAACATTCAATTTCAGCAATTAAATTAAAAACACGAAGTAATAATTTTAAAGTTTTATCTGTATTAATTTAAAAAGCAAAGATTTTTTCTTGATCTCTAATTATATCAAGACAATGAGTAAAGGTAAGAAAGCTAAGGCATTAATGACGCTTCCTCTTTGCCTGTTGGGTTGTTCATTTTATGTAGCATGGAATGTGTGAAAGGATAATTTGAGCTTCATAAATTAAACAACTTTACAGACACAGAAGCAATCTTAGGAAGTTCATCCAGCATTTAGTAAGTTAAGATTCAGTACTTAGACGTTGAAAAAAAAAGAATGCACAAATGTGCTGCAGTGTATAATCACACCTCATTAATTTTACTTTTTTCTAAACAGATAATTGGTGGAAGATGCATAGGAAATTAGAGTATTTAATTTTGCAAAGCAAAAAAAAAAAATTTTTTTCCCTTCATTTAATCAATTTTCCCTGAATTTTTGTTATTTTTTCAAAATTCCCCGATATTTCCCTGATTAATAAAAGTCCCTGACTTTTCCATGATCTCCCCTGATCTGTTGCCACCTTAGATTGGCTTATATTTTCTGGTATTGAAGATTAAATTTTTTTAAAAGTTTATTTTCTCGCTCAGTTGAAGTCACAAAACAAACCATGATAGGGGAAAAAAATAGATAACAGAACGGATTAGTTAGTTAATGAAGAAAAAGAGTATACTAAATCTGGCATTCATTGATCTGCATCATATTCTACAATAGCACAACAGGTAAAACCTCACTTAAAATAAGTCAGAAATGAATAAATTGTAAAATCTATACAGTTAGATAAATGATGAAAATATTGAAATAGACATTTATGACTATCATCTACATATGTGCGTATGTATGCACCCTGCATAACTCAAAAAGGGTATGCCTTAGTAGGTTGAAATTTGGTATGCAGACCCTGAGTGGAGTTGTGTACATCCTCTTTTGGTTGCATTTAATATTCTAAAAGGGGTATTTTACATGCTTTTTGGGCACATTGGCATAAAGTTCAATGTTGACATTGGTTGATAAAGACGACAGGACATGAATGAGGAGACAGACAATCATGTTGGGAAACACTCCTATTGAGTGGTGGACATTTATAAAAAAAAGTTAGTCTTTCAATGGTGGAGTCAGAATTCATAGCATTTACAGAAACAGAAAACGAAACATAGTGGTTTGACAGAATTCTAGATGAATGTATAGAACTTAAGATTTTAAGAAAAGGTAAAGTTACAGCAATTACCGTATATACTCACGTATAGGTCGATCTCGCGTATAAGTCGACCCCCCCCTTTTTCAGAGAAAAAATCCAGAAAAATCTAAAACCCGCGTATAAGTCGACCCCCATACTTTCCAAAAACATCGCGAATTATTTTCAAAGAAATTTCAAAATAATGAACACATTTATTTACAAATAAAATAGGAATTAAATAGGAAGACATTTCTAAAAGCCTTCAAACTCGGATTCCGAGTCGGACGCAAAAAAAAGTTCATTAAAGTCCGCTTCCGTCATCACCCGCGTCATCCTATACATCGGCGGCTGCAGAATCGTCAATGATATCAAAGGATGCGTTCGACGAACCTCACCGGTCAACCGGTAAGTAACCAGTTACTAACCACGGCGTTCTAACCGGTTCGCGCTCGTCGAACGCACTCTCAGTCTGAATGGCGTGACTGTTGACGATAAATATTTTAATACGTTTCACGATATTTGTTAATTGCTGATTTGATCCTTAATAAAGAGGAATAAAATTATCTTTACTTATGTGTATTATTTAGGTTTTTTTAGTTATTATTTTTGAATAAGTTTACTTTTTCACACTAGCAACTTATCAGCGACTACCTGTAACCGCACATCGGCATTTCTCGTAGCTTCCAAGCTCTCGTTGATCGGAAAAAATTTTCCGGAAAATTTGACCCGCGTATAAGTCGACCCCCCTTCCTTTGATCTCATTTTTTGGACAAAATTTCTCGACTTATACGCGAGTATATACGGTACTTGCGTTGAAAATCTAGCATCTTAGGAATTTTCAAAATCTCCTTTTGAAAATCATAGAAGTAAACATATAGAGGTTAAATTGTATTCATTCACAACAAAATTCACCAAATATTTTCAATGTCATGTCACTTATGTAGAAAGTAAATTTAATTTGATGGATATTTTCACAAAGACACTAATTCACCATGGTACTTTTTGAACTCACTGTGTTTTAGTAACTAATTTAGTTGATAAAAGGAAGAAGTTTTTTTTTTTATTATTTGAATGAATTATAATTAAATTTTTTTGAAAGTATATTTTGATATTTTTTTAGATGGTATGTTATAAAGAACTTTTTTTTTCCAAAGGTAGTGATTTTGATAATTTATCCTTAAAGGGAAAATCAGAGTAATTCAAAATAATAGTGAAAAAAATCTCATGACAGACCCCTTTGACTTGCAAACTCCATTTGCACAAATGAGACATTTTTACTCATATATTTGCTCTTTATAAAGAATTTTATTAGACTGTGGCTTTTCATAGTGATACATTCAAATATAATGAAACATTATGTATAATAATGAGAAGTATCAACTTTCTAAAAAGTTTTCTTGTACGTAAAAACTGATGATTTTTACGTTTTGCAGTCCTCACTATACGGTTGGACCCACAACATGTGGAAATCACTATTTTTAAAAGCTAAATTTTTTTTACAAAGTTCATACATCATATTATGATATGGAATAGTTCTTTCTTTCAAAAACATCACAATTACAAGTTGAAGTTTAAAGTTCCAGAAATTATGTGCAAATATAAGCATAAAGAAGTTAAACCCATGCAAAATTATTGAGAATACTACTACAAGCATGTTGAAAAAAATATATCAAATTTTTAAATTTTAACATTCAGTGGCTCTCACCAAACATAACATAGCTAATGAAAGCCCATTATCATTTCCACAGAATATCAATCTACACACATCATTGATATGAAATGTAAAATAAGGGTGAATGATTAACAATACCTTGTCTATAAAGGTACCTTTATGTACATCACCAAATTGACCATCTCCAATTATTTCACCAAGTAGTATATCAGTTCTTAATAGTTCATAATCTTTAACTGTAAATAAAATATTAATAATAAGATTAAATATTTCACAAATTAAATTGCACATAGTAAATCATTAAAATAGTACAATTACAGCTAATACTCTTACATAAATTAAGGAATTTATGTTATAATTGCTGGTGCACTCCATATAATTTACAATATCATAGCCGAGAATGTTTGCAATATAGCAACCCAAGCAAAAGTAAGGCTGCAAAAAGAAAAAATTTCTAGGTAGAAATTACATTGCTATTTTGAGCAAGAGTGCTACTTTTGTTACCTGATGGTTAGTTGAAAAGTTATCTATTGAAAAGCATTCTGTGATTTCCGATCTTAGACAAGTAGGTCACAGCTTGTGGGATGTTTGCAGAAAGCGTTCATTAGTGGAGTACAGTACATTTTTAAGAATTATATCAAGTGTTTTTGATGAGACATGCCCCAACAAGACTTGGAAAACTTTAAAACAGGAAGATAAAGACATTAGATTGATATTCACAACAAATAAATCAACAAATAATTCAAACAGCCCATCGAATTCGCGCTGAACTGATGGAAAAAAGATAAAATAAAGTATCAATATCTATGATCAAATGTCACCTTTGAGCTGGTGGCTTAAAAGGTCAAGCCACCAAAGGTGTAACAACAAGAAAACTAGTTCTAAAGCAGTTTAATAAAAGGAAAATACATCAATGGGTCATAAAACATGACAATTGGACATGTAATCAATGGAAAAAGGTAATTTTCAGCGATTAATCCAAATTCGAAAAATTTGATTCTATGAGGCATCATGCTGTGGATCATCGCAAGTTATCTACTTGTATTCAATCAGCTATCAAGTTTGAAGGAGTCTCTCCCATGATTTGAGGAAATTTTGTTGGTTGAGTAGCTCATAAACCTGTAAAAATACACTGAATCATGGACTCCAAAGGATATCCCATCATCCGTGATGGACATGCTATTCCCTCTGGCCTTTCTGCTTACAGACTGGGCTATATTCTACAACTTGACAACATCCAAAATCATACTTCCAATTTGTATAGAAAATATGTTCAATCCAAACAACAATGACAAGTGCCCCAAAAGATGAGTTGGCTACCGCAGAGTCAATACTGCAACCTTATTGAACAAGAACATTAGATACAAAAATATTACTAGCTAAAATCATCTGTGGGAGGTTATTCAATGGAGCTGGAATAACATTGGATCTGAAATTTTGGACACACCAACCAATAGAAAATCTGAGTGTGTGGCAGTAATCGCTTCTAAATTGGTTATTTGGATAAGGGCAGATTGAAGACAAAATTAAGCTGTGCAATAGAAAAACTGAAAAACACGGGGTGTAGTGAAATAAATAAGCTGTACTGTACATGTATTTTTATGGATGGCATTTGGGAGTTCTTTAACAACATTTAAGCAACCACAAGAAAGTTTGCATGCTTTTATCTAAATGCATCAATGCTTTTCATCACTACATTTTTAGTATCAGAAAGAAGAAACATTTCTCAAAACACAAAATTATAATTAAGCCCTTTATTTACAGCATCTTACAAATGTAGTCAACCAATAGCATATATTTTGAAATTTAAGTCAGCACAAAGATTTTCAAAGTATTGCGTCAGAAAGAAAAAAAGAAGAAAACCTATACAGCTATTAGAAAAAGAGAGAGAAAAATCATCCTAGATTAGGTTACTAATACAATCAGCATAACAGCAGCCCAGCAAACAATTTTTTTTTTTAATTTTAAATATATTAATATAGAAGAAAGCTTTTAATGTAATTAAAAATTAAAATTGAAAAAAAAAGTTTTGTAATCATTGTTCATAAATTTCACAAGTTTATTATCTCTTTATCCTCTTATTCAATCTATTTCCATAAGCATTGAGCAATACAAAAGTATTGAAATTTGATGGCCCCATAATATTCAAACAATGCATTTGTTAGCTCTATATAGAAGAATATGTAACTGGCTCAAGGTTTACACATCAGTAATGTAATTTATACAATAGATTAAGTTTAAGACATGTTTTAGTCATCACATGGAGTTCACTGCTTAATACAAACACATGATCTGCACATAAACTTTCAAATATATATATATAGATTTCAGAAATACAATAAAATAAATAAGCAATCTATGAAGAAATTATATTTTAAAAAATATGAGTAGTGAGAAGATTAACAGGAAAACGTTGACATACACTGCTCAACATTGGAAATGCAACACCAAGAAGGAGTGTTCAGAAATTTATGTAAATTTTAGAGTAGACGTACATTACTGAGTTGTGTAAATGATGTGAAATGTGCAGCTCTCCGACGCACATGAAGTAAGATATAAGGGAAGGAACTTGCAGAATGGGCAATATTCGTGTCGTTATTTCCGACTAGAGAATTATCCAAGAAATTTTGTTTTTGTTTTAGAGTATACGTGTAACACGAGACAATGCCAGGCCACCGTCAACGAAGGCACTTCCAGCAGATAGATGATTTTACGAGAGGTATGGTGATCGGACTGAGAAGGAGAGGTTGGTCCGTACGTCAAATCGCAGCTGATACCCACATGGATGCAAGCAAGGTGCATTGGCTGTGCCGAAGAT